>NC_048906.1:498729-538511 GCF_011077185.1 Oxyura jamaicensis
TGCTGCCGTGAAACTTTGTGCCGGGTGGGCGGCGGGAGCGCGCTCCCGCGCCGGGAGGGGAGGGGAGAGCCCGCCCCCGCGCCGGGAGCGCGCCGGGCCCCGCCGAGCCGGGGGGCGCAGCGGCCGCTCGGCACCGGGGGCGCCGCCTCGGGCAGCTCGGCAGAGCCCGCCCCGGCTGGCAGCCGGCATCCCCCGGAGCCCCCGCCGGGGGTGCGTGCCGCCGGTCAGGAGGCAGCGCTGGCTGCGCTGCTGTGTGTGCCCTCCTTTTCCCCGGCAGAAGCGGCCACGCCGCAGCTCCTTCGCCCCTGGCCCCTGCGTGCTCCCCAGCGGGTCCCCCAGAACGCACTCCGTATTGGCAGCCTCTCGCCCCAGCGTCCCCAGCCCACTGCCCCTGTCCGAGTCTCCCAGCTCCCCAAAGAGAAGCGCCCACACGAGCCCTCCGGGAAACGCCACTCCCGCCCCGCACAGCCCCTCGCAGCAGGCGGGGTCCCGGGCCCTGTCCGACGGAGCAGAGTGGGGGAGCTCCACAGGGCAGGCTGCTGGTGCCTGGCACCCGGGGAGAGGCGAGGAGAGGTGAGAGCAAGGGGCAGGCAGCAGCCGGTGTGCGGGTGCAGCAGAGCCGAGGGCAATGGGGAACACGGAGGATTCACAGTTTAGGTGCCAGGAGCTGTACTGCTTGGCGAGGCTGGCCGCAGTGCTCAGCCAGGTGTCCCCAGCCTTGGTGGCGCAGGCCGGGCCCAACAGAGCCTCCCTCCTCACAGCTTTTCTGGAGCAGCCACCATCTCTTCCCAGCTCAGCATTTTGGCACTTCCCACTTCCAGTTCTCAGCTTTGGCTTCAGCAAGGATTTTGTGAGGGGAAGAAATGCATTAATGTCTCTCAGCCCCCTCCTGCCCCTCATTCTGGGGTCTTCTGGGTGTCTCCCTCACAGGTATTGCACCAGGGCATTGGGCACCTTGCAGCTCTTGGCACGTGGACCATCTCAGCTCCTCTCCGCAGGGCAGTGCTTGTAGTGCTGTGGTATGGAGGTACACGGTCATTTGCCAAAGCCCTCACAGGTGAACGAGCAGAAATGTAACCCCTTGCACCTGCTATCCCCAAAGCACCAGCACCATCTGGATGCTGCAGATTACCAGCAGAGCCAGCACCTGATCTGGGTGACAAAATCTGTCGAGATGCTGCATATTAACCCTCCTACACGAGGGCCACAGCTGGGCTTCTGAGCAAGTGTAAGAAAAGTGCAGACTCCAGCAGAGTACATTTCTAGCCTCATGTGGCTGTGAGTTCTGGGTACCTCATCCTGCCAGCGAGCAGAAGGCGTGCTTGGAGGCAGTGACCCTGCTCCACCGATCTCCATGTGGGGATCTGCGGAGCTGCGCGTCCCGCCGTGCAGGGGAGCTCTGGGCACGGGCTGGCTGGGTGAGAGCCAGCTGACCTCCCTCGCGCTTCCCCAGCTGATGAGCTGTGGCCTGGATTTTGCAGGGGAAGTCCAGTGTTTGCTCCAAATCTTGCTGTTGCTTTGTGAAGCTCATCAGGGAACACCTCAGAGCAACACACCATTGGAGTCTCAGCTGTGCTTGATCTCATGGCAAAAGCAACATTTGAAAAAAATATTGAGTGCCAATATTAACTAGATACTGAGTGCTGGGAAAAAATATTCATCAAATAAGATGAAGAGCACAGACTTTCCCCATAATGAACAAAAGCTCAATGCTGCTCTCAGCTGGACATGTGTTCTCTCTGTGCAGTTCCAGTTCCGATAGAGATTATTCCTTTATAATATATTTTTTATAGTACACATGAGACCTCTGAAATGCAGCGTCTTGTGTCCTGTAAATCATTTCCTGTAACTAGTGGATTCCTTTTCAACTGCATTACAGTAATGTGAATGTTAAGGGACTAACCTGAGCTGGCAGAAGCAAAGTCTCACATCCTTCCCTCCCAGCCTCTTCCCCTCGTACTGCCAGGCAGCCAGCAGACGGTGCCCTGGGCTGCCCCCAAGCTCCACGGAGCCAAGAGGGGAGGCGCACAGTCCCCACCTGGGACAGGTGGAGCCCACGGAAAGGTTCCTGTGAATTTAATGATCAGACATGAACCTGCAATGAGAACCCAGAGTAACTGCTGGGGAGGGGAGCATTTGCTGCAGTGCTAGGGACAGGCTTGTGTTCTCAGGAAGCCCTGGGTGGCACAGGTTCACTCTGCTGCTCTCTTTAGCTCATCTGTATGTTCTATATGTCACATGGCTGTTATAACAAGTATAGATCTACTCCTCATACAGGAGATACGTTTGTTTTAAATTGGAGAATCCACTGAGCATCTCGTGAAGTCAGTAAGGCTGCTCTCAAGCTTGCCAATTCATGCTAATGCCATTAGCCCTGCAGATTCAGGACTTTTCTTTATGGCAACAGAACTGTGTGAAAAACACACCAAACAACATTGGCTAACAGTAGATAAGAAACAAACCACTTCAGTGGGGTGACTGATTCTCACTATGCAGGACAGTGTTTCTCTTCCTTCTTTTCCTTCTTCTCCTAAAAAAACAAACAAACAAACAAACAAAAGAACACCACCAAAAAACCTTTTAAATTCAAAAATACAAGATGAACCTCAAAACAGACACCATTTAATGAAGTCACAGTGCTTTGGTCTTTCTTATACCAAGCACACATCTAAAACACAGCGCTTAGCAATATGCCCTGGTCTGACATCCTAGCGTCTCTTCTCCTGTGATGTGCTGCACAGAAGACTAATAGGATTTGCAGGCAAATCATACGTAACAGAAAGAATATTTCTTCTTGGGCACCAGCTTCCAGCCCAGAGGAAATTTTACAACCAGAATGTAAAGCCTTCTAAAACAAGTGGTTTAGCCTTAAATACCTGCTGCCTGGGCTCTGGCTCTTTTTATTCATCATAAAATGTGTATTTCTCCAGCATGGATGTCAAACGCATCCATGAGCAGATCTGAGTGTTATCCAAGCGTCTGCTGGTGTTTGGCGAGTGGATGCAATAGGAGCTGATGGAGTGTAACACTTTATTTGACAGTTCTGTTTTTAAAGGCTCGTGTATTTACACTGCATACCTGCACACTTCTATTCACATTTGTTTGCCACAGGAGCGTTTCTCAAGCATTCAGGAAGCATCCAGTCCAGCCAGGCCAGCTGGTGCTGTTAGCCCCATGTGGGAGTTGCCAGGACAGGTCAGCGTCCATCTAGTTCACTCTCCGTATTACGGCAGGGATCGAGAATAGTTGCTTTGGAGGCAGGTGGAGGAATACGGTGGGCAGCCATGGAGCAGCCTCTGCTCAGGTGCAGTTTCCTTTCAGCCCCCCCGACATGCTTTGTGTGACTTGTGGCTGCCCCAGCCTGCGGGACGTGCCCGTGGCATTCATCTCCAGAGGTTCAGCAGCACTGGGATTCATGCTAAGCTCTGGGTTGTGGGGACGTGTGACAAGAAGTCCTGGCAGGCAGCTGGGAACCCTTCCCTGCACCAGCTGCTAGCGCTTGACTCTGCACATACTAAAGGCGAGACTCTAAGCAGAGCATTTTTTTTCCCACATAATAGACTGGGAAGCCCCTTCGGAGGTGTTGCTGTGCCCCCCATCAGCACGAGAGACTCTTGTCCCTGGTGGGTACCATGCAAGGCTGATGCCTGGCTCGTGAAGGGGAAGCAGGGAGTTTCGAGGAGCACTCCAAGGCAGGAAAGGGTGAGGTCTGGCTGGTGGTTAGGCGTGGAAATGTCTACCATTCTCATCAATTATGCTCTAGGAAGATAAATTAGGAGTGGGACAGGGTAGAGCCAGACCCCAAGGACAACCTCCAGACCGAAGAGCCTGCGTGAGGGACCTGGGCACGTTTAGCCAAGTGAAAGTAAGGCTGGGGAGCAAATGCCTGCTGCCTGAGTGCACAAGCAGATGAACACCAAGGAAGGAGGAAAATGGCCTCAGATAACAGGCGGTGCTGGCACAAAAACAAATAGGTATGAATTGGCACAAATACATTTTGGCTGGAAATTAAATGGTTTCTAACTGTGGGAGAAATGTTGTTCTGGAACAGATTCCTGAGAGGAGTATTGGGGGCAAGACATGCAATTAGTTTTAAGATTGAGTTTGAAATGGACTTTATAACATGGTTGCCAGCAATTGCAGGGAAATGGGATTTGATGGCCCAAGCTGTCCCTTCCAGTTCTACGCTCCTGTTGTGATTCACAATCTGAGAAGAAGACCTCTGACAAGAAAGGGCTCTTTAATCTATCAGATAAAGGCTTAACAAGGCTTGTTGATGGGAAGCTGGAAGTAGACACATCTGAGTGAAATGAGAAGTGTGCATTTTTAACAAGGACAGTAATTTACTTTTGTTATAATTTGTGAAGGGATATGGCAATTACCTGCCTTGGAATACTTTATTCTGAGACTGGAAGAATTTTAAAGGAAATGATCCTGCTGGACCGAGCTGTAAACTGGGGACGTGGTTCCTCCAGGAAAGTCTCTGGCCTGTGAATCTCTACATGCTGCTATCCCAATTACTGCTTCTGTTAATAAGTAAGCTTTTACAGATTATCACCTTTATTTGCAGGCTTTTGCAATTTTTTTTTAATATAATAATTCCTAGAAATATATTTTTCAGAATACCTCAAAACTTCCATGATTCTTCATTATTTACCTGTCAGAAGAAGCAGTGGAACCCCTTGAAATGAGGTAGATTAATTCATACGGAGCTTTACCTCCCTCAGGGAATGAATGAAGTCTGTAAATATATACTGAATAGAAAATAAACAGTAAAAATGCAATGTCATTTAAACTCTAGTCCAAGAAGGCACTCAAGATGTTTTTCAGTGGCATTCCACAATGTCATAGCATTTTCCCATTCATGGAGACAGCTTCAGGTTTAGACTAAATGTTTGTTCTGATGACGTTTAGCACTTGCTCGTGTGGTCTAAACCGTAGATCCTAGGAACCTACATCCATCTTTGCCACCTAAAATTAACAAAAGTTGGAAGAACAGCATCTCTGAGCAAGGTGCTCAGAAACCAAATCCCCTGTTTTACTGATGCATCATTACAGCCACTATAAAAAAGGGAACACTCTGGAGCTCTCTCAGACTTGGAAAAGTGTATGTGCAGTGAATACGTGGCCCATGATTTATACAGTGAATAGTTCTGAAAAGATTGTAGCCAGAGGGAAAGCCATTTTGTCTGAGAGGTGTATGCTGGCAGGAGGCAAGAGAAGAGGTTAGACAAGGGACAGTCACAGGTGACACAAACACAGGAATGAACTAGATGGCCCCTCAAGGTCCCACCAGCCCTTAAAGTCTCTTTCTGTACACTCTGTAGGGCCAAAGATTGTAAAAGCCCCAGGCCCTGCCTGTATGTGCAATCGGACAGGCGGCAGCAAACAGCTGGGGGAAGCAGGGGAGCTTCTGTCCGTTTTAGTTTCTGCTGTAGCTGTTTTGATAAACCAGCCCTTAGGAAATAGCTGTGAAAAGACTGAAGCCAGTTTTCCTTCCATTGCTAAATACCTGAATTAATTATCCACTCCCTCCAATCCTTCCTGTGCATGCAGTGGTGGGGCTCTCTGCTCCTTCCCCTTACTTTTCCTACAAGTCTGCCCTTACTCCTCTCCACCAAGCAGCCCGCTGGCTGTCTGGGTCTGTGCAGCACTATGGGCAGAGCCGGCCTTGCTTCTCTTCAGGGAAGAGCCTGTGTGCAAGAGGCAGGGATGGAGAAACACGGCAGCTGCAGGCACCGGGCTCGCAGCACACCCAGCTCTGGAGCCTCTGGCACCTGCGTCACCAGTGCCGCGGTTTGGAGGAAAAGCTTGTGCCAAGTGCTGGCAGAGCCACCTGGAGACACGGCCCGATGCTGTGAGCTGCAAGGTGCACGTCAAAGTCCTCCTCTGCCACGGCCAGAGGCTCAGACCTCCCACTGCTCCTGAGCAGCCCCTTCTCATCCCACAAGCCACGGCTATTGCTCAGGGCTGAAGCTCCCAGGTCACCTCTCAGCTGCCCTTGGTCTCCCTGGCAAGCACAGGAGCAGGCTGTTGTCCATTTAGGAAGGGCATCGTGGGACCCATCCCATCTGTCAGGTACTTACTCAGGGAAAGTAGGTGAGTGGCTTTATCTGCACATTATCAGGAGATAATCTCCTGCTCTAATCTCTGTTCTTGCAGAATTAGCACCAGGGTTTGCAAAGGAAGCCCTTTGCTGATCACATAACAGGATGACGTGGCAAAGCCACGCTGAACGCAAGTGTCAACTGGCTGTCTCCAACCTGTGCTGAAGTAGCAATGATGGTAGGAAAGGGAAAAGCAGCAGTGGCAGAAAAGTCATCTCAGATTGCAAGGTGTCCAGGTACATAATGGCTCAGCTAGAGAAAGGGAAACCAAGGCAGGAAGGGAGCAAGAGGTTTGCCTGTTGTCACAGAGCAGCTTTGCCCCCGGCTTTGATGTGCTCTCATCCCGATGCTCAGGGCTGGAGGCTCACAGAGGCCGGTGATGCCTCACGCAAGAGCTGACCCTGGCTGCTCCAGACACTGGGCTGCCTGCAGGGCAGCTGGGGCTGAGCAATGAGCTGCCAGGCAGAGCAAAGCATGGCCTGCGGCTGATGTGGAGTGCACGCTGCTGGCTGCAGTCACCCCGCTCTGAGCCATGTCACGCAGTCAGCTGGCCGAGGGCGCGATTAGCAGGACAGCCAGGAGACTGCCTGGCATCTCCCCCTTGACACCTGAGCCCCTCGACCGATGCTGCTGGTGCTCTGCTCACCTGATGATGGAAGAGCCTCTGGCTGCTGCATCGCCGGGACGAACCCCGGGCTGGGAGGGCTGGTACAAACAGCACGTAGCCCAGGGCCTTGGTTGCGGCTCATCTGCAGCGCAGCCTGCTGCCAGCTCTGCATCAGGAGGCTGGATTAGAAGTGTTTTGCCAATGTACTTCGCGCTTTCTAAAATGCCCTTAACTAGCTGCAGCCTGCTCCAGGAGAAAAGCGCCCTGGCCGGGTGCTTGGGCTGCCCGAGGCATGTGCTGGGCTGCAGTGCTGCAGCCACCCCCCTGATGCAGGGCGCCTCTGGCACACCCAGGGCTGATTGTCCATGGCAAGATGCCACCGAATCAGCACAGCCATGCCAGCCTCCCGAATCTACCTCGGGTAGCTTGGCTCATGCTGCTCTCTGAGGTTCTCGTCATGGGACTGTGTTTCCATAGCAATCGGAGAGGCTGCCTGGAGATGAAACGGCCAGCCTAGCCTCCGCCGCGGTGTCCAGAGGGATGCATCACCCCCAGAGCCCAGAGCTCTGCCAGCCGAGGGGCTCTCCCTCTCCACTGCATGCTGAGGCCTGGCCCATGGAGCAAAGACACCCTCACCGCACTCGCTTCAGCCCCACTCTGTGGAAGAACTTCTGCTGGCCAGCTGTGCTGCCAGAGCTGGGGAGGCTCCTCCAGCCCCAGGACCTGCCTCTGCTTCGGCACCTGTGACTTGCCCCCGTTCCACCAGTGCCTTTGCAGAACTTCGCTCCACTGGGCAAGGCTTTGCCTGGCAGAGGCCACCTCCGTGCTTGTGAACGAGTGTTACCCAAGCAGCAGGCAACGAGCAGCAGTCGTGGAGAGACCTTGGCTTGGCCGCTCTGGTCTGCACAGCCACGAGGTGAGGGGCTGCAGATGCTGCTGAGAGGAGGGATCCACCCGGCTGTCTGATGACTGGGCAGCAAATGCCTGCTTAGCTACTAGCACAGAAGGCCTCAACCATAAAGCAAGAAGATTTGCTTCTTATCCAATTATTTAAAAATAATAATTTATTCATTCCTAATGAGCTGCAGATCAAAACAGAGCAGCAGAGAGAGGGTATTTGGTGCCAGTGGAGGCACAGAGCAGAGCAGCCCTGCATTTCCCTGCTCTGTGAGCAGAACTCATTTTCAGGGCACTGGCTTGGAACAACCTCAGCTGAGGATCTGCATCCTCGGTACTGGCCTGGGCCTGTGCAGAGTGGTGGGGAACCAAGCGGCTCCTGCCCACGTTCACAGTCAGGGTGTCAGGCTGCCCATGGCTAGAGAGCAGCTGTGAAGGAAGAGGGAGGCGGGGGTTTAAGCACTGTGGTGCGGGCATAAGCGTGTGCGTGCTCAGTGGCCACTACTGAGCCATTGCATAGTGTGCTTACAGCTGCCCCAGGCTATAAAAGATTTCTACTTCAAAGCTCCTCTGCTTCCTGCCAGGCTGTGCGATCCTCCTGTCTCCAGCCTTCCCACTGCCGGCATTGCCTGGACGAGGCTCAGTGCCTGACGTCTTTCATCTCATAGCGAGGGACGGCTGCAGAGGCCTCCTCACAGAACGTGCTGCCCATCGCTGCGTGCCGCAGCCCTGGCAGCAGCTGGGTGCTCTCCGGGAGGGCTTTTAGACTACTGCCAGGGTACAGAGTTGCCCCTGCTGAATGAGCATCAGGCATTACAGGGACGGAGCAATGAGGCTTCCTGGGCTCAGCCCACGATCTTCTGCACTCTACTGGCAGGAGCAATGCCCAGCGTGAATCCCTGAAACCATCCCTGTTCTTACTCAGGCGTTCCTTCCTCCTGCAAGGTTCCTCCTCCCCTCCTCACTTGCCACTCAGTCAAACCCTGCCAACTTCAGTAATTTAATCTTTTCTCATTAGATAGATCCTCCACCTCCCTCATCATTTCTGTAGCTCTTCCGTGAGCTGCCTAATTTATCACTCTCTGCCTGGTAACGAGGTACCCAGTGTGCTCCTGCTAAGATTTATTCTTCAGAAACACCCATGCCACCTCCTACATGGGGCTCTGCTCTCTTGACTGCTCAGGGACTCTTTTAGGATTTTGAATGATCTTCCTTGGGACTGAAATAGGACTGATGAATGATTATGACTATTCATTTACTGGGTTTCGATACCACGACTGCCTTCCTCGGTTCAGGTATCCTCTATAGTCTAGGAAAGAAACCTCTGCTGATGTATCCCTAACCCACTGTGACACAAACAATACCTGAATTTCAAGTGGGGAAATGAACTATACTCCAAGCCTTAAGTGACCGGCTAGACAGCAGCCTCTGAGCAAGACAGCAGTTAATGTAGCCTGGGATGACATTTAGCGAGGTCTGAAGTCATTTCTTCTCTATCAGAAAGGAGAATTTCTCGTTTTCTCCTGTTAGAAATATTGTTGAGGTATTAAATTTTACGAACTTGGCTGTTGTTTCAGCATTACCTGGCTACCAGCTCGCTGCTGCTGTGGGCTCAGGGCCTCACCCGGCCAGCAGCACCGCAGGCACAGCCAGAGAGCCGCCGGGGAGCTCGCTGCGAGGCAGAGCCGGCTCCTGCCACCCGTCCCCTGCCGGCTGCGGGCCCAGGGAGAGCCAAGGCTGGGGGGGGTGCAGCCCCCCCAGCATCCCACAGAGGGGGGCAACTGCGGCTCTTCCCAGCTGAGGTCTCAGAGAACATCTGAGCCTTTGATAGAGGCAACAGATGAGAGAGAAAGCAGGAAGGGGACAAAAGCTTTGGGGGCAGTTTAGTTCACAGGAAGCCCTCAGAGCCCACTGGTGATCAGGACTCCTGCCTCTGAAAGCGTTCCCTCGCCACAGTAGCTTACATCCCATAGCTGCAAATGGTGGAGCAGCCCTGCTATGGCATACCAGAACGTCAAGGGATTCAGAAAAGGGCCAGGAAACAAAAGGGGTGTTACCACCCATTCACCAAGGTGCATGCAACCCTCTCCGATAAATTTTGCAATCTGAGCTTGTCCTCTGCTGTGCTAGAATACAGTACACATTTTCAGCCTGTAATTTAGTCCAGCCGTAGGTGTGATTTCTAGGTAGAGTTGGCTCATGTAAAACATTTGGCTTTGTTTGAGAACAGAAAAGCCCTGCAGGGTGCCAGGTGAGCACCTTTTGTGCACTTGTGTCACTGCGTCAGGACAGGGCGCTCTTGCTGCAGCACCAGCCCAATTCCCAGGGCACCCCAAATCTCCAGGCTGGGTCCTGGGGTGCTCCTGGGCTGGCCCAGACTGGACACCGTGGCTGAGAAGGAAAGGCTCTGGCTACAGGGAAAAGGGCAGAGAAGGAAACTGGTGATGCTTGTGCCAACATCACCGTGACCCTTCTGCTGTGAGGATTTTCCTCCCTGCTCTCCTCACCCCTGCCCTCTGGATCACGGGAACTGCCCTGGTGACCGGCTCTGGCACTTGCTTTCCCTTGACGTATCTCCTCCATTTCCACATTTCTAGCTTTGCAGCTTTGTGTCACAGCTGAGCAATGTGACCAGTCCTGGCCAGACTCCATTTTCCTTCTGTGATTTGGGAAGTGACAGCTCATAAACTTGAAAGAGTATTTGAAATGTAAGGGGAAAGGGAAGGCAACCCCCCCCCCCCACCCCCCCAACTGAGAGGGGACTGCCTGGGTTTGGATGTCTGGCACTCTGTGATTCAGAAATCCACCATGCAGTGAATTGAAAACAAAGTGACTGCCTACCTGGCTACTTAAGCAAACTTCAGATTAATCTGTGCGGGGTTCCTACAGGCTCAGATATAAAGGTCAAACAGTCCTTACCACTCCATAAGCCTCTTTTAAAGAAAAGAATCAGCTATGGCCCTCGTTATGGAAAACAGTCAAAATAATACAGCGATGCTACCTTCAAGAGAAAATAGTGCAAGTTATTCCATCTTCCCTTTCAGCGATATCAGTTTAGAAAAAGCTAGGCTATTTACAGAGAGCATTTTGCTTCCAGTACTTTTTGAAGTAAGTGAATTTTGAATTAGTTTAAATGCAGGATAAATCAGTGAAATAGGAAGATCTTTACACTCCAATAAGATGCTATTACTCATAAGCATATTGTGCTGTAGCTTGTGGACTAAAACTAGCAGTGCATGACAGGATACCAAGGGCATGAAACACAGGGGATCCATGAAAATTAGCAAAGCACCTTCTGTATGAAGAGGTAATATGGGATATTGATCGGTGATGATGACAGTCCAATGCTGAGATAATCTGACCAGATCCTGTGAACCTAGGTGCTTGAGACAACTGTGAAAGCTCTAAAACCCTTCCAAAAGCAATCTATATTTCTTCAGATTTTGCATCAGCGTCTTAAGCAGGAACACAGAATTAAATGCTGTGCTGCTAAGGACACTGCGTCCACCATGGCGCTTGTTAACAACATCCATCAGACCTGCATGGAAGAACCACAAGCAGAGCTCGGCCCCTTCCTGGGCACACTGGACACATCTGGTGACAGGGTCTTTTTAATGAGTTTATAATCGGGGTTAGAGCAGGATGCGCAGGATGGCTGAATGCACAGAGGTGGAGAGGAAGGGTGGAGCAGAGCTACTGCAGACAAAAACTGAGCATCACCACAGGACGTTTGAGGAAATAAATTTTTTTTTTATACCTTCATCCTCGCTGATGACTTGGAACAAAGCCTTTGGATTTTGCAGTGGCATGACACAGAGGAAAGGTCTCTCAGCAGGTGCCAGGGAAAGGACTGGGCTGGGGTGGAGCAAGCAGCATGTGGGCAGCCGCAGCTGGCCAGAGCAAAACTTTGTGAAGGAAAGCCCGTGCCCCTCTCCCCACTACACAGGTCTTTCTGAGGAAGGGGAAAGGAGAATCTGAGCTGAAGACACTTCCACGCTTTGGGTACTGCTTCCTGCCTGGGATGTAGCCGTGCTACAGCAAAGCTCAGATCTTGATGTGTTTTGTGCTGAGATTTCCAGTGGGTTCCCGGGCGCGTTCCAAAGACAAACTGGGAGTCTTTCCCTTGGGCTCATAGCTGGCTCCTGTATTTCCAGCTCTGCAGCAGAGGTGTAGGAGACCTCTCTGAGAAATGAAACAGCCATATACTGGATGCAGAGCAGCACAGAGAATCCCTCTCTGCTCCCTTGACATCTTTCACCCTACTCCTCACAAGCTGCTTGGATTTTGTGTCAAGAGGGTGATTCTGCAAATTAAATCGGTTCTTGTCTCCTCTTTGTTGGCATGGCAACCCAGGAGGATAGACGGCACAGCCTTGCTACAGCTCTCGTGGCTCTTGTCCCATCTGCATGCAGCACGGCTCGGCTGGGGCTCAGCCCGGCTCCGTCGTGCGGTGCTCCCGCTGCTCCCGGCAGAGCACGCAGAACCCCCAGGCTGGTCCCCAGGGCGTTTGGGCTTGAGGGCCGAGCCCAGCCCAGGACGAGGCTGGTGCAAATCTACGCAGAAAACTTGCACCTGGGCCAGTACAGGCTTGGGAGCCTCTGTAAACCAGCACAGCAAAAGCTGCCCATCAGCAGTCACCTCCCGGCTCGTGGACCCCCCAGGCTTTGGCAAGAATCTGGTTTTCCCTGCTGCCTCAATAAATGAATTTAAGCATTTTCCAGCTCAGCAACTAGAGCCTTTGCTAGTCTTGCATTTGTGTTTGATTAATGAGATAGCCAGTAATTTAAACATCTCTTGAGGTCTCTGTCTTTCCTGAGTAATTCTGAAGTTATTGCTGTTTACATAGAAGAAAATCATATTGCCTCGCAGAGAGCATTACTGTGGCGATAAGAGTGGAAATTGATCCTCAAGGAGCAGAGGCAATGGCACTTCCAAAGAGCCTCAGTGCATGCTCATCATTTCCCACAAGGGAGCCTCCGCCAGCTGCGGGCTCGGAGCTGCCCACCCCCAGCTGCTTTCTGCCTCCCCCCGGGGCTGTCCGGCCCCACGGATCCCACACGTGCACCGCTCGTGCCTGCTGCGTCCTCCTGGGCGGCGCTGACAAGCCAAGGGGCAGGACTCATCCTGGCTGGGGTGAAAGCCCCTGACTTTGTATCCCTGCAGGCTGGGGTTGGGAGGATTAATTTCCATGTGCAGACTGGTTGTCAGACCCATTTGAGATAAATCGGTTTGCAAAATTATCATGTTAAAAGGTTTTAATTATTAGGGACATGTTAGGAAGACAGCTGGGATTTGCCTTCTGTTGTTCCCACCAGGCCTGATCAGTCCTGTTTTTTCTCACATCCCAGCACAAATGTGGAATAATCCTCTAGGTCAGAGGAGCCAGGCTGCTGTCAAGGCAAAACCCAGCCAGGGAAGAGGGCGCAGACAGTGGTGATTTGGGGGATACTTTTACAAAACCAGGGCTTGCTCCTGAGCAGCAGACATGGGATTAGTACTTACAGTAAGCCAGACAGATTTCTCTCTGTGTAACCTTGAAGCTGCTTTGCCTTTGAGGACAGTGCTGCAGCCAAGTGTTGCACACAGCACCCCAGCCTGGCTGGTTTTCCACAGAGAACTTGGAGCCCGCTCAGATGCCAAGGCCTGGTAGCAAAAGCTGTCCTCCTGCCTCACTGCTGCCCATCACCGCCTTTCCCCGGGCTGCAGGAACCACTCGGGACAAGTCCTGAGCAGGCGCCCACCCGCAGCAGCTTTGGCTCCTCGGCACGATGCCCAGAGCCACCAGCGCCACCAGCCCCAGTGCCACCAGCCCCAGTGTGGCAGTGGTGGTGAGGGACGTGCAGCGGGTGCCCACCCGGGGCATCGCTCGGCGTGCGGGGTGGAGGGCTGGGCAGGGGGCGGGCGGCCATTTCACCCCCCTCTCTCCTGCTGGGGTGGGTGTGAGGCCAAACTTTGCCAGCAATGCAGGGTTTTAATACCTCCTTGCTCTCCAGAAGAGCTTTTCTCAGGCGCTCTCTCGTGGCCCTGTATGAAATAATTTCAATTTAATGAGCTCAGTTAGCTGCAGATTAATCGAAAACAATTTAGCGCAGGTTCCTTCTTCATTATAAAAACATTCGGGTCCGTCTTCTCATTTCTCAAACTGTCTCTCTGTGGTCATCTTCTTTCTTCTCCCCACTCACCTCATGCTGCTTATACAAATTACCTTCCCCTACGTGTACTGGCCTGGAGACCGAAAGCCCTGGAAATTCCTCAACGCCTGCACCTTCCTGGGGAGTACCTCCCTGTGTGCATGGCGTGTCCCAGGAGAGGTGCTTACAATCTCTGCCATGGCACAAGGCAGCGTTCGCTGCAAACCAGCACCTCCCCGTGTGCTGTGGTGGGGCAGAGCTGGCGGCAGCGAGGGGAGAGCCTCTGGCTGGAGAGAGGCAGGGGGGCTGCTGCCCAGCCACTCCTCTGCCTCCTCACATTCCCCCACGTGCCCAGACATCTGGGCAGGCGAGATGCCCACAGCCCCCTTCATTTCGATTCCCCTATATCCATCAGGCTCTGAGCTTTCTCTTTTGCACAGTGCTCACACTGCTGGAGTTTTTGTCCTCATAAAGCTCAGCTGCAGAGCTTTGAAGTCTCCTAGTGCATTTGATGTGCGCGTTGTAAGAAGAACGTCTGTGCAATCCCACTGCAAAGCTCCAGCCATCCAGAGAGTCCCTCACTCACAAACTTTCATCCAGGCCCCGGAATTACAGTCTTCGTCTTTCTGCTGCCAGTGGCGTTGCTGGTCCCCAGGAACCTGCAGCAGGCACCAAGCTGACGAATTTGCAGCCCAAGGGTGCCTGATGCCTGCACCACGGAGGCTGTGAGCACCCGCTGCCACCAGCCTTTATCCCGGTGCAATTTGCAGGCTCACAGAGGAGCGGCTGTGGTGGTGAATGACTGCCTCCTCGGCCAGCTGGGCCCTGAGCGATTCCCCAAACTCCAGCTGAAATGCAATTCATCTCGTAGCCTTATCGCCTTGTGGTGTTTGAACCTGATTTACTGTTATTGGCAGTCAGCAACCTTTGCCATTTATATTCAATGCCAAGCTTCAATTTACAGTATACTTTCTGCTTCAACTCACCCCAGCCTCTATCTCCACCTTACACATTAATGCAGGATATGCATGGAATTCATCTTGGAATTTATTTTAAAAATGTCAGCCACGCTGCCTTTAATATGTTCCTTCATCAAAGCAGCACAAAGCCCAGTTTAAATGAAAACTAGCAAATTATGGACTGTTACCTGAGCCCTCTCCCAGTTTAATTCTTTTGAACTGGAAACCTCCCCAGCTGGCACGGAGGCGATCCGCATCGGCAGCCTGGTCCCAGGCTGCTTCCAGTCACTTCTGCTGGGAATCCACATGAAAGAAACAAGGAGATGAGCTGCAGGCAGGCAGCAGGTACAGCAGGTACAGCTCCCCCCGCTGCAGCAGGAGGCCAGCCGTGACCCACGGACGTCCCTGCACAGGGGCACTGGCACAGGTCTGCTCACCACTGGCACAGGTCTGCTAGCCTGCCCCGTGGTCACCCCGTCCTGCCCCAGCCAGCACCACCAGGCCCCGCTGCCCGAGCAGCCCATGAAACATCCCGCGGAGCCGAGGACCGGGCAGCCACCACCGCATCTTTGCCACATGAGGGGCCAAGCAGGAGGCGGGGGGGATGAGGAGGGGGTCACAGAGAAGGCCAGGCAAGGGCGAGAAGGACAAGAGCCTCGTTGGTGCCCCCCACGAGGGCACGTGCTGCCAGCTGCCACTGCTGCAGAGAGCTGAGAGAAGGCACAGAGCATTTTTAATAGCTATAAAATATTAACCTCCGAGGAAGCTCTCTGTCCCGGGGGAAGAGCAGTTCTCAGAACAGTGCTGCCGCACGGGGGCTGGAGATCCTGTTACCAAACTGCTTTTAGTTTAGAGCGAGGGCAAGGAGCTGCGGCTGGGCACACAGGGGAAAGCAATAGCCATTAATTAGTATAAAAGAAAGAGAGCTCCGCAGCTTCCTTCAGCTGCCTGTTTCTGTGTTTTGGAAGAGAGAGGGTGAAGGGTTGTACTGTGCTAGGATCTTCCTTGGAGCACTGTGTCTGAGTTAGTGGCTTTGCTGCCTTGTGCTCCAGCTGCTGGAGTACGGTGGGGGGGGGGGGGGGCAGGAGGGGGTTGGGATTTGGGGTAGGGGGCTGTCTGTGAAGACCACAGCTTGCCTTTTGTGGCAACAAATATTTCCAGATTTAGACTTACCCTCATGGTGGTTCCAACCTTAATAGAAGACTCAGTAAAGCCTGTACTAAAAAAATTGATCTAATCAACAACAGTTTTGTGGAAGAGAAAAACTACAACAGAAACACTTTGTGGGGAGTTCTCCCCTTGGTTTTATCAGGGTTTAAGGAAGAAGATCCACCCCTAAAGTCAGCAGAGCTGCCGTATCCTCGTGTGAGGGTGCTCACCTTGGATCGGAGGAGACCTGACCTGACACCAGCGCGAACATATTAGCAGCAAGTCTGTACTGGCTGCGGCTTTCCTTGAAAGAGAGTAGAAAATGTGTTTATTGCCAAAAAAGAAATCTAAATAGTGAAGCAAAAACCTGATGGTGAACAGCACATAATCCCCCTGCAGAATAAGCAGAGCTAAAAAGCTGAAAACAAGAATGAGTGTAAACAGAAAATCCTAACTGTTCTGCAGGCTTCATTGTCCTGGGGCCCTTCTGAAATCCCTGCGAGACCCAGGAACCCATCTGAGTGGGTCCTCGGGGGTGCTGGGCTGGGGCTGCCGGGGGTGCCTGCCCAGCAGGGGGGTGCCACTGGTGGGTTTGGGCAACCGTGGAGCGCAATGGGTTGGAGCTGATCAGCCTGCCCTGCTCAGAGGCGGCCTGCGAAGGACTGAAGGGCACAGGGTCAGCGGGGAGCAGAGATCGTGCCCAGGGGCTGTTGGCAGCCCAGCGAAGGTCTCTGGCGGGCAGCTCTGCATGTTGCAGGGACAAGAAGGCTCCTGGGCGCTGCTGCAGCTGCGGCACCCCAACGGGCACACGATGGGGGCTGCCGTGGGGGTCCGGGCAGAATGTCAGAAGCAAACAATAAATATTGTTGCAGAAAAGTGCTGTTTCCCACACTTTGCAGCGATTAATATTCTTTTGGAGAGCTAACCATTGCTCCTTTGAGAAAGGGACAAAAGAAATATCATTGACAAGTTTTTCAGCCTCATTACAATATTCAGTACATCAAATGTGCCCAGTGTACCAGAAAATACAGATGTTGCAGCTGTCATTTGGGATAACCTGATTATCCTTTTATTTCTAGCTTTGTTCAAAATAAATTAGCTGTGGTAGTCTGTTCAGAGAGATAATTAGAGTCAGGCTAAACACCAGAATGTAAGGAACCTTCCCTAAGTCACAGGCTTAACCGAGGCTAACGCAGGCTGCAGACCCAGCCCTGAGTGCAGGTCTGCACATCTCTGCCTTGGGGATCCTTCCCCTTTTCCCTCCCTCCCAGCCAGAGCCCTCCTACAACAACTCTTCAAGGGCAACGAAGAAATGCACGTGGGAGACGTGCTGCTGCGTGCTGCCGTGCTGCTGCCTCTGCACGTGGCAGGGCCTCCGGGCAAGGGCTGCTTTCCAGAGCGCACAGCAAGGGCAGTCCTCGCGGAAAGCAGGGCGCGGGCAGGAGCGCGCCGGGGCTGAGCTGCGGGGTGCTCCCAGCCCTGTGCCTCTGAGGAGCCCGGGGAGGGCTCTGCAGGAGGCTTCTCCCCGCACCGGGACTGGCCAGGGGGAAAGCTCGGGGTTGCTCTGACCCTAGGTGCACTGGCTCTAGCCTCGACTCCTGACTGTGTATTCAGGCTGAGCACAGGATTGTTTCTAAGGCCCGATCTGCAGCCTAATTAACAAACACTCTGTGCACCAATTAAATGCTTTCATTCCAGTTACTAACTCTACCCATTTTATTTTTATTTTTAACAATTATAAAACAGTGAAGACACTTTTCTGAAGGCTGATGTTATTCTGGCAGCTGTTGAACATGTCAGTCTTACCAGAAGCTGTCTCATTCTCCTGAATTAGGCGATAGTCAAATATTTGTTTTCTAACTCCAGATATTTAAGGCCCAAATGATTAGATAATCCAGAATACAAATGAATAAAACCTGAGGAAAAGGAAAAACAAGCCCCTTTAGTGAGGTCCCATTCCATATGCTCTGACAAAATAATGCAAATAAATGCAGACGTAGATGTGTGGCAAAAGACTAGCGTGTAACCTTATGGCAGTTATTACAAAATGTTGTTCTGTCTGTGCTCGTTGCATTGCTTTTTTAAACGCTCTGTTTGCCCGCTTTAAAAGGGATTCCTTTCAGCCGTGCAGGCACTGCCTGCTCCGGGCACATTCAAATACAAGCTGGAAGGTGGCAAATTCAGTAAATTGCAAGGAGCCAGATGCCATTAATTAGTCTCTCCCCTCAGTGCCAGGAAACCCTGCTGCACGTTATCAACGTGACCTGTGGCTCCGGGCACTCCCTGCCTGCCGCCAGCTCCACTGTGCGGATGGAGATCGGTCCCGGCCGGCTCCGCACCCTGCAGCTGCCTGGTGGGGAGCCGCTGCTGTCCCGTGCCTAATGAAATTACAGGTCATAAAATGTTCTGTCTTACAAATCAATACTAAACGCACACCGAGCCTTTCCAAAGAGTGTGGCTAATGCATTTGCTGAGGATGGGCTGGGCAGGGACACAGCCAAGGCGAGCGGTGTGCGGCCTCACAGCCTGGGGGTACTGAGCTGCTGGGTGGGGGTGGAAAAGCTGCCCAGGACAGGTGAAATGCTCCTGACCAGCACCAGCCTGAACCTGCACGTGCGAGGGGCATGGGTCTCGCAGGGTTTTGTTGGCACCTGAGGAAACTGGAAGTGGGCAGTAGCAAAATCTGACCCGTGTCCTAGTGTGCCAGGCACATCCTGAGCCATGTGCGGTGGCTGCACCCACGTGTGCAGAAGAGCATGTTTATGCAGCTGCTCCAGGTGGCCCAGGAGGGCCAGGATCTGGGTGCTGGGGATATCCCTGCACAGGCAGGTCTGTGGTTTTCTGCCTGTCAAGGGCCAGTGCTCCTCAACAAGCTCTGCACTGCTGTGCACCCTGCGGGTCTGGGGCCCCTGTGCCAGCCCAGCATGGAGCTGGTGGGACAAGCGCCGGCCGGCTTCCCCTGCCATGGAGACAAGCGTGCAGCGTGGAAGCAGCAGGAGCTGCACGTTGTGTAAAACAGCAACCACGTTCTGGAAAAGTTGCTGGGCTTGATAAGGTAACAGCAATTCTGGGTCTGCTCAAGCACCATCTCAGCAGGCAGCACAGCGATGTTGAGAGGAGCAGGCTTCCCCAGCGAGCCCAGGAGACGAAAGGATGAGCAAGGGAAGGAGCCAGAGCATCACACTGTGTGCTGGGTGCTGCAGCTCCTCTGCCCCCAACCATCAGGGTTTGCACGAGCTGGCTGCTGACCTGCTTGGGTCGCAGCACACTGTGGGTGTGCTCAGGGAGAAGCAGTGCAGTTCAGGGTAAAGCAGCCGGGTGCAGCCAGGCTGTCCTTGTGCCACAAGCCTGCTCCTTCCTGCAGGAGCGGGAGGAGCCCAGTGCCAGGTTTTGCATGGCTGCTTGTGCTGTGCTTGCAATTTTCTGTGCACAGAGGCAAGAGAGCCCCAAGATTTACTTCTCAGAGGAGCCACATCTCGGCTGCTGAACAAGAGTGTTGGCACTATGCGCAGCAATTAACAGGAGGCACTGGGGGTTTGCAAGGAGGCTTCCTTTGGCATGTTTAAAGTCGCCGTGCTTCACCACAGCAGGGAGTGGAGTTGTGCCCGCGGCTCGGGGGCGATGCCGTGCGTGGTGGCTCCGGCAGTCGGTGGCCACTGCGGAGTGGAGCCGGGTGCCCGCAGGGTCATAAATATTCTCAGCGCAGGCAAGGCTGGCTGGGCTTTGATCGCGGTCTTGCTGGAGAGCTTTTGCTGGGATCTTTATCATTCAGTGTCTGTGTAAAACACTATTCAGAGTCTAAATTCTGCTATGGAAAAACTATTTATCACACTCCCCCCCTTTCTGCTGATACACTGAGCAGAAGTTGCCAGCACACTCTGACAGCCAGCTGAAGGCAATATGATAGATATGTGGCTAATAATCAATCAATACTTTTGTTTAGGCCTCTGTCTATCAGTCTGGCATTGTGTGAACTAATTAGATGATAAAATGTGATGAATGTGTATTAAAGTCAGCTTCCTCCTGTTAGCACTCCAGGGACCCTTTCCATTTTCTAGCTGACCTTTTAGATCTCAGCTTTATTGTACGTGAATGCAATTAAATCAATTTGTCAGATATTTGCATTGCTCCTGCTAGTTCAGAATTCAATTAGTCAGTGTCACTTTACCGTCCTTGCGAGCCTCTGCACCAGCTCATTTTAAAAGGAAAAAAAAAAAAAAAAAAAAGAGCACGTGAACACCAAAACAAATTCTGCCAAGATTCAGCTCCTCTTTCCTTGGCTCATTTCTTCTGTGGCTCACAGCAGTTCCTGTGGGCGCACCCAACATCGCTGCCATCAGTGGGTGGGAGCTGCACACGTGGGTCTGCCCCTGGCTTGAGCACCTGAATCACTTTGGTCTACATGGGGCAATTAGCCAGCACCCCTCATTACCTTTTGGTCCAGCCGCACTGAGCAGAAATCTCATATAGCAGAATTATTCACACAAGGAGAATGAAACTGCAACAGTCATCTCCATGCTACAAGGATTTTAAACAATATTCAAATGAGAGCCAACCTTGGCAATTATTTTTCTTCCTGCTGTTATAAAGTGATGGCTCCTTTATCCATATTTTATCAGGCAGCGAGGAACTCTGATAGTTAAGATTCTGTTGCTTGCTTAGATCCACGAGAGCACATCCTGAAAGTCTGTTTGAAATTAGCATACAGGAATATGTCTGCTGAGCCAGGACTTGGTTCCTCGCCCACCACGCTCGGATTTTGGGTCACTCAGAGGCAGAGCCCGGTGGTGCGGGGCCGTGTTTGGGCAGGGGCGAGGCGGTGCTGGGGTGGTCCGGGGTGTTCTGCCGAGGGGAGCACGAGGGAATGTGCGGGGCTGGCACGGGGCTGCTGCTCGTGTGCTTGCTGCAGCGAGGAGCACCTCACAAGGGAGGCGGCGTGCGAGGAAAGCACGGCTGGCCTTTGGGAGTGTGTGTGCGCACTGGGGCAGTCAAATCAGGTGTAAAAACCACCACTGCCTGCACTAAAGTTTACAGCTGCTCTGCCGAGCAAGAGCCCTCCAGCTTGGGGAAGTAAAATAAAGTTAACAGCAAATCCATTAAACATGTTTATAGCGCAGGTTTAATCTGGGGAGCCAGGTGCCCTGTGGCCCCTGTTGGGCAGCCTCTGGAGCCCAGGACCGTGGGCTCCTTACAGAGTGGTTGCATCCAGCAGGGACGGGCGCCTGTGGGGCTGTGCGCTCGCTGCGGGGCAGCCAGGAGGCTCTGGGCTGGGGCAAGAGCCCGACCAGCAAACCTCACCTGGAGGCACAATTTGTGCTCCAGCTCCGGCAGCCTCACGTAGCTGGCTCTGGTGAGCACCCAGCAGGAGTGTGTTGCAGAGGCAGGCTGCGAGGGGGCAGAGCAGCAGGGGAAGGGCAGCTGCTGCACTCACGCACCTTGCAAGCACGTGCTGCTTTTGAGCAGCAGCCGAGAGAGAAGAGACAGAGGCTTTCCTGGATCTAAGTGTTTGGATGACAAGAGTTTTGCTTGCACAAGCTCACCTTCCCCCTATGAATATCTGAACCGTGGCAGGTATAATTAACAGATGGAACCAGCTAATTATGTCCTTTGCATGTGAGCAGAAGACGCAACTGTTAATTGCTATTTGCACATTTATTATTCCGAGCTTTGGGACTGCTGGCATTTACTGTGACATGTGCCCTGTTTAAAAACAAACAAACTGCACTCCTGTCTGTGCTGTGGTACAATTTAAGGCCTAATTAATATAAGCTGCTACGGTGCCCTATTGCTTTGACAGTGCACGAAGAGGGAGTGTGCTGGTGGCAGCAGTGGCCCCCAGGCCCCGGTGGTGCTGGAGCCCGGCAGCACAGCTGGGGGATAGTGCCACAAGCCGTACAAGGGCGGGCGTGCAGGGCTGCTCGCAAGGAGTGAGCCACTGCCCCCTTGCCAGCATTCACAGGACCATGAGCATTCCTGATGAGCCACAGTGACCTCCAAAAGTGCCTCTTCAGGCGGTTATTGTGGAGATTACTCAGCAGACAACAAGCAGACCCTGGACATCTGCAGGAGCACCTTCATCTGCTAGCAGCTCAGAGATCCGAGGACCGACTGTGGTTCCAAAGTTTTTTCCAAAATCCCCTTTCCGTCTTGAAATGAGCATCCTTTACTCTGAAGCCTCTCTGCCTTACAGCAAGTCCCAGACCATGCCCCATCCCCAGCTCTGCTCCAAAATCAGCAGCGGGAGCAAAGCCTCCCATCAGGAGAGCTCTCCCCTGGGGCCTCTCCCAGGCTCTGGTGAGGACTGATCCGTGCCGGGGGAAGTGGCTACACTGAGTGCTGCTCTAGGGCTGCAGAGGCCCAGGAAGGAATTGGCATTGATGTGCTCCTCGTTTCACCTAGCCACTCTGAATCTGAAGTCCAGAAAACCGGTGGCCGGCTGAGGACCTCGAGCAAGGGGGAAGCTGGGCAGGGCCTTGGGCTCTGCTGCACCACCTGCTCTGCTCTCTGGGACCGAGCGCTTGTCTTCATGTCCCAGGCCATTTCCAGTTTCACCCCTGCTAGAGAACAAGAGGTTTTGTAAGTGCAAGCTGCTGCCGCGTGTGCTGAGCTGCTGCGGGGGACACAACAGCTTCCTGGGCTGCTCCCAAGGCTTTGCCTTCTGAGCGGCAAACTCACCTCTAATGCCTTTTGCCTCTCATTTTCCTCTTCTGCTCTCCGCTGGCTGAGAGCATCTCACGAGGGGAGGAGTTATTTGATGTGGCTTTCCTGCAGGGCTGCGTGGTCAGGGTGCACGAGCACAGCCGTCTGCGCTGGACACGTCACTGGAGAACACCCGCAGCAGATCCCAGTCTCTGAAAAAGCAGCTCTAAAGCCTCTGCCTCTCTCTCTAGAACATAATAAGAAAAATAACAGCTGTGTTTTCAAAAGTAATTATTAAATCTCTAGTCCTGAATAAGTATTTGTTTGAGATCAGTACTCAGACTGTGCCTTAGCTCTGTGGTTAGTTATATAAATACCGGAGATGAATGGCAGAGGAATTTTTACCTTTTCTATTAAAGAGTTGAGATGGATTTCAACGACCACACTTACATCAGGGGGTCTGAGCTAATATTCTCTAGGTGAAGGCTTTCCTTTGTGATTGGACAAATCAGTTTCTGAGGTGCTGTTATTCCTTAGTGAAGCAGGATGTACTGCACCAGCCTCAGCTCTGCTGTTAGCGAGAGGTGAGAGCATCCCACCTGCCGGTGCTCACAGACACGGGGGAGGATCCGAAACAGTCCGGGGGGCTGTGCTGCCCCTGCCCCTGCTCGTTGCTCTGCCCCGTCCCTGCTGCCCCCCCTCCCTGTGGCGTTGGCAGCCCCCCGCTCCCTCTGGCCGAGGTGCCTGGGCAACTGCGGCGCGAGAGCAAATGACTCCATCAAAACGTGACCTCTGGAGGAAAGCATCCATTGACCTCGGGACCCTTCCTGGCTAATTCTGAGAAAGCTCTTTGCAGTTGAACACATTTCTGGGCTCATTAGCAGGAGAAACAAACTGGACTGAATAAGCCTGTAGATAATAGACTGCAGAGAAGTGCCTGGTGCTGCCAAAAAGCAGACAGGGCCATTTCTGCACCTCCACAACGTCACCCTGGTGCAGCTGGACACAACAAAGCCAAGAGATGCTTCCTGCCATGCAAATGAAATGGCCAAAGGTGGACAGACTCGTGGGCATTGCCCTGAAGGAGCGGGAAATGGGGCAGCCTCAAGATGCCCTTTGGGAACGGTGGTAGCCTTGGTGCCTTGGGGCTGTGCTGCTGGGGGCGCTTTGTGGTGAGCAGTGCGACCAGCGCAGAGCCACCACCAGCAGAGGTGTGGCAGAGGGCAGGCGTCGCAGGCTTTCGCTGGAGGCTTGGCAATGAAGGGGCTTCAGGGTGCCGCCTGCGGCTCCTGGTGGGCGAGGGCGTGTGGTCAGCCCTTCCCTTGGATACAGCAGGGCTGCAGGGAAACTCATCATCAGGAAAGCAAGGCACTGCTTGTGGAACAGGAGCTGCAAATTATTGCCATCTGGCTTCCCTTTCCTTCAGTGTAATGAGCTGTGGTGCTCATATTCAGATGCTTGTGCTGATAATTGAAATATCTGAGGAAGGTCATGAAATGAGCGGCACAAATGCTCGTCCAAAGCACTCCAGCCTCTACGATCGCCCCTCCTTGGTGCCGTTGCTCCCCCAGGGCATGCCTGGTGCCAGTGGTCCCCAGGACCTCATCGGGATGGGGCACCTTGTGTGCTCACAGGGCAGGCACCCAGAGAGCCCCTACCGTGCTGCACAAAGGTGGCACCACAAGGGAGAAATTAGAGCATGATATCTGATTAGTTAAGCAACCACCACCTACAAATCCCACAGCCTAGACACAGAGTGCATCCAGAACATCAGGTTAATGGAGAAATACAGCCACAGAGCAAAGTCCAAAGCCTCAGGCAACATGCATCACATGTGATGAATTCCAGCTGCTGCGGTTCAGCTCACCAAAGAGCTGCTCTGCCAGCGCTGCCCTCCTGCTGCCCTGGCTCTGCCTGGCGCTGGCAGTGGGAGTCGGGAGTGACACTTGTTCAGGGGGCCCCCTCCTCATGGCCGCACACATGAGCACACAACAGGCTGCAGAATTAAGTGCTTCTGCATTGTGCATGTTGCAGGCAAGGTGCTCCTGAATGGGGCTGGGAAAAAAACAATGCTGTGACACATTTATAGTTACAGTTTAAAAAAATCTGCAGAACGTTAACCATCAGTTGAGCAGATGTGTGTAAGTGTTGTCCTTAGCAGACTGGCATTTGGAAACCCTCCGGGATAATATCAGCCTGGCTACTAGAACAAAACGGAATATACGCAGGTATAAATGTATTTCTGCTGGGTACAGAGAAGGTTTATGGAGCTGGATAGCTGTAGGTACCTCAAAGCAAATTAGCCGTATGTAATCTGATAACTTGTTTGGTGCTAGAGGAAGACCTCTGCTTCTCCCTGCCAGGCCCCAGAGGCGCACAGATAAATGCAGGCACTGAGGTCGGGTGTCGTTTTGCTCCGCACTGCCCTGCCTGAGCAGTGTTTCCAAGACCTGCAGGAGTGCGGGGGCAGCATGAATGGCCATGTGTGTGCTGAGCACAGGCAGACGGAACCTGCTCCAGCAGTGACTGCTGCCACTGCTCCCGCTGCCCCCGTGCCTGGCGGGGCAAAATGGGGAGCTGCCAGGGGCACCCTGGGGGCTCCTGGGCAGGAGGCTCTGCCTGCCCTGCACTGGGCTGGAAGGAGGGAGGCAAGGGGAACGCAGCCAGGGCCCCTCTGGCATGCAGAACAAGGCAAAGATCCTCCACGGCCTGGGATGGGTCTGGGGGCGTCAGAGGCAGCACGCCTGGGAGAGCTCCCGCGCAGCATGCCGACCCACGTGCAGGTGATGAGCCCCCCTGGGGCACAGTGGGCAAGGCAACAAGCAGGTATAATGCTGTATTGCTTTGGAAAAGGGGCTGAGAATGAGGGAGCAAGTGAAATATTTATAAGGATGTAAGAGATTCTTACATTATACACAAGCCAACAGGCCACACAGCCTCCGAGCAAATCTCTTGAGCGTGACTCTTTGAAGTGAACTCTGCAGAGACGGTGTGTATACAGCTAATAGTTAATGCATGATTCCTCGCAAACGAAATGCCACGCTCTGCCTCTGCATTGTACATATTTGTCCTTGGTGCTCGCAGCAGCGTGCCTTCCCCGGCACTCCAAAGCTGTGCCTTAGCAAACATCACGCAGAACGCCGTGCCGCTGCGTGCCACATGCTGCTGGCACAGCCCCAGCCAGGGCTCCTGGCAGCCCCATGGGGCAGCGGCAGCCCCACGGGGCAGTGGCAGCCCCACAGAGCAGCGGCAGCCCCACGGGGCAGCGGCAGCCCCACGGGCACCGTCCTCAGCCCTGGTCCCACGTCCCGCAGCTGCCGCAGCACAAGGCTCCTGCAGAGTGTGCTTGGCACAGCGGGAGCAGGTGGCCAGGCAAGGGAGGAGCTGGTTTGTGGAAAAGATGGGGGCAGAGGAAAGCAGAGAAATGAGGCCCTTATTGCAGGCACTCAGGCAAGGCCTGGGGCCGGGTTCTCCTCACAGAGCCCCTGAGGAAGAGCTGCTCTTCCCTGCCCAGCCTGCCCATTGCTGCGAGACCAGGGGCAGCACCCAGGCTGCCAGCCAGACCCCGGGAGTGACCGTTTGCTTTGATGAGGTTTCTGCTGGAAGTAAATACCAAGATCTATATTAATTGTTTTGTGTTTAATCATTTGTGTCAAGGGGCTGGGCTTTTTGAAACTAAGCTAACATCGGTGGACAAATAATGAGTCTATTCTCTGTACAACAGTAGCGTGTGCGGTTAAAGAGATGCTTGGGAGTACTGGGCACTGATGTACCCGCGTGTTTAGGAAAGATATCAAAAGTACCCGCATGAAGCATGGGGGGCCACAGGTGTCAAAAGCAATCTCTTCAACCCTAGCTCAACAGTAACATGGATTGAAAATCTCAACAAGCTAGGAAAAGCAAAAGTTGATTTTCTAATGCTGATGTTGACTCAGACCCAATTGGATTTAACTTCACATAATATATCTTGATACACACTCTGTCATGAAACTCAAAATAGGAAATATTTAATGTGTGCGATATGATGAATATTGTGTTCCTGTTACAAATGTTACGTACTTCTGACTGATGACTGTTAGAGTGCAGTTTCAGTGTTGTGATGCTCTTTTGTATTTTCAGAGCAGAAAAAGGGAGTGGTAGCATGCAAAAGAAGGAAGAAAACCAAACAAATGACCTGAGCATAAAAACTCGATTCAGAGGTCACATTTAATTTCCGGGAGGCTGCTGGTGCTGCTCCTGGGGGCCACCCACCCCTGCAGTGGGCACCGCATTCCCTTTGACCCTGGGGGTGGGAGCGGGGGCTGGAGCTGTGGGGGGCTCAGGCAGGGTGTCCTGGCCCCTTGCGGGATCGTCTGTGCAGCTTCATTTGCTGCCTGCCCCCCGCACAAGGCCTGTGCACCTGCCTGCAGAAAGCTGTTTGTTACTTTAGCTGGTCCCACTGTGATAAACAAATGTTTTCTTGAGGTCAGGTCTAAATTTCCCTTTGCAGGGCTTGCTCCTGTTTATCCCTCCCTGCACCACTCTCAGCAGCTCTTTACAGCGCCGTGAAGAATTACAATTCTGCACCACAAAAGCAGGAAACAGAGCTATTAATTTCCTTGCAAGTCTGCAGGGCACTTACAGAATGGATGCCGCCTTAAGTAAATTTTACCCATTTCAGGACAGGAAGCAAGATGCATCGCGTGGGCCGGGGGCGCCCCGCGGTACGCTGCACTGCGCCTCTGAGGGACCTTGTGGGGGCCACGCAAAATGTGCCCAGGAAAAACACCTCCACAGAGGGGTGAGCTGAGCAGCTGGAAAAAAGCCTACTCACAGCTCGGGGCCTGGGGTGCGAAGGAATTACATGCCTGACAAGCTCAGAAGCCAGACACAGGGAAAGGGTGGAAAGCAGGATGGGTGGAATTGTCTAAACACCCCAATTCTTATAATTGAAGCAATTGCGAATCATTTGAAATGCCAAAATCTTGACAGGATAACAAGTTAAATCCGAGAGCATGAATTCAATTATGGCTCTGGGCGCTGCTGCCAGGAGCTGCCGTGGTGCGCGCAGGGGAGCGGAGCTGGGGGACGGGGGTCGCGGGGCGGCTCCCCTGGGGGGGCAGGCCGGGTGCTGGCCGTGCTCCGCCATCCCTTGTGCTGCAGCCAGGGCAGCACCCCACTAGGACAGCACCCAGCTGGGACAGCACCCTGCCGGGGCACCTGGGCCACACAATGCACAAGAGGAGCGTGGGATCCCCCAGACCGGCCGAGTCCTTCTCCTGCTTCTCCTGTCAGCTCTTGGCCGGCCTGTGCTGGGGGCAGGACATGGTCTGCTGGGACCAGGAGGTGCTCAGTGCTGGCCCCTGTGCCTGCAAACACCCTGGGAGGAGACGCTGGTCCTGCTGCCTGCCCCTGCTGGTGGTGGGGGCTGCTGCTCCCCAGCCCTCTGGGACCCCATTACACCACCCCTGTGCTGCCTGCAGCGGCCGCAGCTTTGCATATGGCTGGGTTATTAGGGCTGTTTGGTGGGAGCAGAGGATGCGCAGGGCATTAGTCATTCAGTCAGTCGTGCTGGCAGAAAATATGTTCACAACTTTCCCTCTCCTC
The DNA here is from genome assembly GCF_011077185.1 of Oxyura jamaicensis. NCBI lineage: Eukaryota > Metazoa > Chordata > Aves > Anseriformes > Anatidae > Oxyura > Oxyura jamaicensis. The sequence continues at coordinate 526,805 of NC_048906.1, forward strand.
CAGCACTGCCCCTTCCAGCACGCGCACCCGAGGCTTATCCATAATTGCCTTGGATGTCTGGCTGGAACAATGGAAAGCATGCCATTAAAATGGGGATGGATCGGCTGTCAGGGTTCACAGGAGGGACACCTAATGAACAGAGCCCAGCCATTAATCTCCCTGAGAAGCCCTGGCTGGAGGGAGCCTCCAGGATGGCAGAAGCCTTGGCTCAAACGCCGTTTAAATCAGGGATTGGCTTGTGTGACAGGCACCGCAGGAGGGAAGAGGGGACAAGCTGGGGCAGCCTGGGGGACTACAGGGCAGAGGGCTGTGAAGGGAGCTCTCTGGGTATGATGGCAGCAGCCCCACTGCCCGTCCTGCAGAGATGTCCCCAGATATCAACACGAGCTTGCAGTGGTGAGACCTGCTGCTGCTTTTTGGCATCCTGGGAAAGATCTCACCACCCGCGCCTGCCGTCAGCTTGGCCAGGGTTCGCCGCAGGACTTCTCATTGCCCTGCCCAAGCGGTGTCCCTTAGAGTCGCACAGCTGTGGTACTTGTGAATGGACAAAACCTACTGCTTTGACAGCATCTTCAGCAGTGTTCCCTGAGCAGTTCTAAACAAAGCTACCACGGCTCTGGAGTGTGCTGTGGGGCGGTGGGGATGTCGCTGTCCCAGCACCCCCAGCTGCAGGGGCTGCCCGCGGGAGGCACTGCTGGAGCCCCTGCAGTGCTGCCCTGGATGCCGGCCCCGCTGCAGGATGTCTGTGCACCACGTGTGAACGAGGTCGGGCTGGTCTGAAGGGGTTTCCTGTCACCCACTGCCTTCTGGCTGGTTGGATTTGCATGAATTTTCCACCTGAAAGCCTTCACCCTTGCTTCCCAGTATGTGCAGTGTCCCACGGGCTTTGGTACCTGAAGATACTGCGAGCTTTAAAATAGAGATGGCTTTCTGAGATGATGGATTTTGGTGTCTCTCTGCTACAGCTTATTGAACAGGCTGAATTGTTGTGGACATCTCTTTCCTCTCCTCATCACTATTCAGCCGAGTGTCTCCAGAGCGCAGGCAGCTGGAGGAGCAGAAAAACAGGGGACGTCAAACTGTGGCTGGCCCAAAGGGAGAAGGAATTTGCTGTCCTCCTCCACTTGGGTTAAGTGTGCATGCACACACACGACCCTACACACGTGCACTGGCCACCGTGGCATTGCCGGGGCTGGTGCGGGAAGGAGGCTTCCACTGCCACTGGCATTGCCACTGGCGAGATGCTGTTAATGTGGCGAGGGACAGGGCACTGCTCCTCGCCCAGCTGCCCCCTGCCGTAGCACCACAAAGACTGTCTGCCAAATGAGTCAATACAAATTAATCAATGTTTCTGCCCTCTCAATAGCTCTATTACACCCTCAAGGACAGATCTAAAGCACCAAAGATGTGTCTGGAGCTGCTACTTCACTGCCAGAATAGAAGGCGCTCAGGAGACTGTAAATCATGCAACATTAATACTGTCACTGACAATGAGAATCCGTGTATCTCTGCATCTACCTGTGACTGGTGGCCTTCGGATTGTGCTTAATAAGCACCCAGGCTCCCGCACCTGCAACAGAGATTGGGTGAGAAAGACCCTGAGCAGGCTGGGGCTGTGGTGCCTTTGCCAGGCAGCTGATAGCCCGGTGCGTGGGGGGCTCGCTGCACCACCCCCCGACAGGGCTAGGCAGAGTTTAGGCAGCTCACACGGCACCGGTCACCCGGTGTTCCTGGGGGCTTTGTGTTGACATTCCTCTGGCTATCTGCAAAAGCTTTTCTGACATTTTAAAGAGCAAAGAGCCTTTTGCCCCATCTCACAACATCCCCTCGCTGTGTGCTGCTCTGGGCTCCCAGCCAGACTGAAGGCACTGGGTATGGCAGTGCTGAGGTGTGGGGAATCTGCAGGGAACACAAAGACAGGGAAGGAGGAGGAGGAAAGGGCACGGTGTCTGCAGGGAGCCGACGGGAACATGCACCCGCATCTGCAGCCTCTGGCAAAGAGGGAAGGGCGGGCCTGATTGATGCAGCGCTGAAGCACTAAGCTGCACGGGAGGGAGTTATTTAAGGTGCTGGAGAGGCTCATCGGAGAGGGAGAGCCTGCATTGTAAGCAGGGCCATTTGCTCTCCATCAGATATTATGCAAAGTGCCTGGCTGTAAGATTGATTGGGATGTGCGGGGACCTGCTGACGGAGGCGGCTGAGCCCAGGCCCTGGGGATCTGGAGATGAGATGAAGCACTTAGGAGGAGGGCAGAGGGGAGCAGGCAGAGGCTGCCTGGCCCGGGGGAGCGTGCCCTGCCCACGGGCCAGAGAGCCAGCTGCCTGTGCCAGCACTGGCTACTCTTAAGTGCTCCTCTCAGCTGCACAAATGCAGCCTCCTGCAGTCATGGCAGCCCCTCGGTGCCGTTGGGATCCAGCCGTGGGACGGCCAGGAAAGGTGCTTCCTGCGCTCTTTGGATGTGCAAGAAGCTATTAGAGCAGCAGCTCCACAGCCAGCCCAGCAGGGACCGAAAGGTCAGAAGACTTTCTGTCTCTTGTAAATAAATAATAATAAATTACCATGTTTGAGCACACTCAGGAATGCTTCTGCGTGCAGAAACATCAGGCTGGATTAGTGCTGCTGTGGCAGACCCACCGTGGTGCCGCTCGCTGTCACGAGATGGCCCAGCGCAGCGGCCCCGCTCCTCCTGAAGGCACGTGGGGTGCCAACCACAGCCCATGGGCGCCCTGGGACACGCCGTGGCCCCACGTGCACTGGCTGCCACCTGCAGCGGGTGAGCCCCCGCCAGCCCCGCGGGTCCCAGGAGGCCGGCGGTGCCCTGCAGGCGAGGGGCCTGGCAGGGAAGAGGGAACCTTCCGACCCTGCAGGTCCCAACGTTTAGCGCACAAACCCCAGTGTGTCTTTTTCCCTCAGCCCATAGATTGCCTCAGCACTTGGAAGCTGTTCCATCTATCGTGTCTGTCTGTTTGGGGTCTATACGAGCATTCATATGGAAAAGATCTGTTCCTTTGAGTCATTTTTCATTAGTGGCAATACTACTGAGCAAAGCAGGGCTGGTTTTGTAAATTAAAATGGGTTGCAGTTCAATACAGAGTACTTCATTTGCAGCCAAGTTAAATAAGAGAATTGACATAAATATAATGCAATTACTTTTGGTACTTTCATAATGCCGTTATGAGGAAGATAACCATCCCCATGAATGCATTATCCCACAGTATCTCCTGCATCATTTCTGGACTTAACTCTTTTGAGCAGTATCAGAAGAATGGATACATTTAATTAAGTATCTTATTTTAGAAGTTAATTTTATGATGATCAGGAAACAGTATCTTTAATTTTTGGTCACAGGACAGGCTTTCCTCTTGTCTCTAGACTGTTGTAAATTTAAGGACCTGATCTTGAAGAGAGCCACTGGACACACTTGTCTTGCAGGAGGAGGTGTGAGGTCCGAGCACCCCCCCACGGCTGCAAACAGGAGCGGTGCCAGCGTGCAAATTGCCTCCGTGTCCCCAGCCTCGCACGGCCCTGGGGCATGGGCTCTCCTGCCCACATTGCAGGGTCTGGAAAACTCGTGGAGTGGCGGTGCGCTGGGTGAGGCCGGGCCCGGGGACGTGCTCTGCTGGGCTCCCTGCAGGACGCGGGGCTGCGTGGCCGCGCGCCCAGGAAGCCGCGTGCTGTGCCGTGCCGTGCCGCGCTGCCATGCCGCTGAGCCCCGCTGAGCACCGCGACTGGGACACGACAGCAGGGATGCCAGGGCTGCACTGGGGAGCTGGCGCTTTGCTTTTCTGACTTGTTACGCTTACTGCAGCTTTTTTACCTTTCTGCTGCCTTTACAATTAATTCTCAAGTGCTCTGGCATGGTTATTACCTGCTGGGCCCCAGCCCACCTCCACCAGCTTCTTTCATTAGCAGTGACTTCTAATCAGCACAGAATTAATTGCAGATTTGCTGGGAGAAGGGTGAGCTTGATAAAACACATTTCTAAGGGGACCTCTGTGTTTATGTTGCTCTCAGCAAATGTTTCATGTGGGGATCGGGAGGGACAGCAATGGGACTGGTAGGTGCAATAGAGTTCAGGGAGCCAAGGGATGGAGCACAGGTGTTTCCACCCGTGGCTGCCTCCTCTGTCCGTGGGTGCAAGCAGGGAAGGGGAGAGGCAGCAGCCCCAGCCCCTGCCCCAGCAGCTCTGCATTCCCTGCATATCTTCGTGGGTCCTGTCCCAGCAGGGCCAGCACCATGGTGCAGCCTGGCACCAGCAGTGGGGTGCTGACAGCCCAACAGAGCTACTGCAGCTGGGAGCAGCATCCCAGGAACAGGGCTTGTGTGTTCACTGCTGAAATCAGTTTTATATCCCAAATAAAAAGTGGGTGCCAGTGGCATGGGACAAAGCTCTTTTTTTGTCCCAACCCACACCACATCTGCCCCAGCCCCAGTGGGGCCTGGACAGCAACTGGGGACTGCAGTGGTGGGATAAATCCCTGCTCATGTCGTCCTGTCTGGCTTCAGTCAGAAAATACAAAGTACAAAGAGGCAGAACAAAATCCTTGAAACTGGACTAAAAGTCTTCTCAAACACTTTTGGTGCTGGAGCAGATGGGATCTGTGTTTCCGTCGGGAGGGTGCTTCTGCAGGCACATTTCCTATATTTGCTTTTACATCAGTAGCTATTTTAGACTTGCAATACCATTTCTCTGTGAGCGGCCAATAAAAATATCCTTCTGGAAGCTATACAGTTCTTACCTCTGTATTTAGAGCACGCTGCTTGTGTTGACTGGGAAGTGCCTGCAGCTCCCTGGGGCAAGCAGCATTCTCTGCAAGCACAGGACAAGCCCCTAATATTGGAGGCGTCTGTGGCACCTCCAGAAAGGCTGGCAAAGATGGAAGTGGTTAACAGCTTCCACAGCTGCTGGAGCTTCATGGGCAGAGCGAGGACCCTGCTGCAGTGACCCACCAAGTGGACGTGGGGTTCCTCAGCCTCACCCTGCCTGCGACACAGCGCACTGAGGCACGGGGAGATGCCGATCTCTGCCAGAGAAGGCAGCTTGCTCTTCCCAGCCTCCACTGCACGTGGTCCCTGCTCCCCTCGGCGTTCCCGATGGCACCCCCAGGCCCCTGCGTGCAGTGCCCCACGCGCCCTCCCCTGGGACGGGGTGGCCTGGTGCTCCCTGGCTGCAGGTGCCCTCCGTGGCATGTCAGTGCCACAGCTTTCATCTCAAGGCTGAGCTGCTACGTTTTTAAATATAGAATATTAGTTTTTTATGACAAAATCAAACAACACTTGCTGGAGAATTGATTCTGCCCCTTGTTTCCCTCCTAGCTGGTGCCATGGTATTACTCCTCAGTGAGCAATATATCAGCCCTACAGCAGCACAGGGTTTGGTTTTCAGGGCGCTCTTAGAGTTGGCTTTTCAGCGTGAGGAATAGCAGCCCAGCCACAGATGGGAGGATAAAAAGTCCCTCTAAAACTCCTCCAGCAGATCCATACTCCATTTCTCGTGGTATGAAAACAACTGCATCATTGATTGGCTCTTAAGTCCAAATTTGTGAGTTGCAAAAAGTTGCTGGCTCCAAAGTCACTTAAATTCCCCTGTATGTCCCAGAGGTGCTGTTAGTTCTCAGCAAGCTGAAATCCACACAGCCAGGCCCCCTCTCCCTCACGCCCATGTGCCTGCAGATCATTTGAGCCCTGGCGTGCTCACGTAATCTAATTGCCAGGGAATGGATCCCTGCCCTGCAACGGGGCAGCTCTTCTGTGTTTGGTTATGCAAAAGCAGATGAAGAATCCCAATCTTCCCCTTAGTTATTCCTTCCCTGCTTTCTCCCTGATTGCTCAGTACAAAAGCTTCTAGCCATCTTTAAGCCAAATTGCTTCACAAATGACAAATAACATGAAAATGGGCTTCATAACCAGGAATAATGAAAGAAATCATTCACTCTGATATCAGGAGATGGTCTGTGTTAAAGGAGCCCTTCAGCCTGAATAGCAGAAAAGCACACTGCAATTTTCATGTACTTACTTGTATAAAACATGTGACTCCATGGATGCTGCAGCTGTCATTTTGTGCTGGTCTTTGCACTTTGATTCTGAATTGCATAGGTTATCTTGACACTTGCTGATAAATTTTAAATCACCTCTTTTGCTGTATGTGAGAAGGGGCAGCAAGAGCCTATCTGAATACAAACGTTAAAGATATTTTTAAGCCCTCTGCAGAGAGTTGGCTTAGCCCCAGGGACAGTGTTCAGTGATGTGTTGCTGTCCCCAAGATCTGCCTGGCATATGCCCTGTGCCTGCACCCGAGCACATTCGTTTGCACAGGCTCTGCAAAGGAGCGGCACCCAGGCGTGCAGCAGTCCCCTCGCTGAGGACGGTCCCCAGGACGGCCCTGGGGCCCAGCTGCCCTCCCGCCCCCGTCCACCGAGCTCCTCGCCTGCTCCTCACGGACCAACATAATAATCACAGTGTAATTAAGCAAATATTTGAGCAAAAACAATTAATTTTCCAAAGCTTTTATCTCAGCAGCTCTGAAGATAATGACTAAAAATAGGTGTGCCTATCCTGCCTGACAGTTAAAGCATCAGCATTTTGGTTCCATCACGTTTTAGTGCTCAGAGCGCTCTGCTGGGGGTGAGATTAGCTTGATGGGGCAAACTTACTCATCAAAATCTGTGTAATAAATGGGGCAATTCAGAAAAGCACCAGCAAGCAGAGCCCGCCAGAGCCTCATGAGCAGGCAAGCCAAGGCAGAGGCCGGCAGGTGCTAAGGCACCCAGCACCGTGCGGCTGCAGGCTTCAGACGATGCGGGGCACTGCTGCAGCGCGGCACGGCTCCCATGGGCAGGCGAGCCGTGGCCGCAGGAGTGCTCAGTGCTGGTGCCGGGTGAGCTGGGGGGGCTCACAGCATCCCCGGGCAGCGCTCATGCTTTCTGAAATCCCTTCTACTGCAGTGTTCCCCCTCCTGGTTTGACTGGAGCAGTTGCAGCAGCAGGCCTTTTTTCCACCTCGGCTCTACCTTTGCCTTCTCCTCTTTTTTCCCCCAGCTCAGACAAAACGGCTCAGGGTACAGAGAGGAGTTTGCCCCAAAGAAGTTCAAGTCTTAGGAAAATCTCTGGTGCAAACAGATTAATTAATCTAATCAGACACATCTCTCTAGAGGAATTGGATTAGTGGTTTTTGGATAAGGATTGTATTAAGCTGATAAGATAAGTTACAAATGCAAGGAGATGCTGATTTATTGCAAAGAGAGGACTTGACGATTCTCACACTAGGTTCCTGATCTCATCCTTTGGGGCTGCAAGATGCTGCTAAGAAAATAAAGCAGCAATGTGTTTCGCAGTTTCCTTTGACTCCGGAGAAACTGGAGAGCCACTGTGTGGCCTGGGAGCCGTCCCTGCCCCGGCAGGCAGGAGGCTGTGCAGCCAGAGCGGTGCGGGCACCGGCCCGGCACCCACCGCGCTCAGTGCCGCTGGAAAAGCTGAGCGTTGGGATCTTCCCCCAGCGCCCTGCCTGCCCTCAGGGGTAAAGGGAGGCTTTGCATGACCACTGGCGTGCTGCTAGTCAAGCTGGAGCCAGCTCTGGGAGCTCTGCAGGGATTGTGATACTCTCGGAAAGGTATAAGGGGTCTTGGGGGGTGAGAGTGGGCAAAGTATTTCATTACCCCAGGAATGTGACTGCTCTTTCTTTCTTGCTAGTTTTGCAGCTCAATTCCACAAGGGCAAAGGCTGATGCACCAATAAGGACAGCCAAGATTTTATATATATATTTTTTAATTTATTGCCAGAACATGAACATATTTGGGGAAGATTTTCTTTGAAGATAAAAAATTCTGCTGCTCTCCTAGCTCACACTTTAAGTGCCAGAAGAGGATTCTCTCCTCTCATCTTGTGTGAATGCAAACCACCATCTGTTTCCTCTTGTACCAGAAGTGTTGGCGTGCAAAGAGTTACCAGGTGCTTCGCTGTCTTCACTGTGAGGCAGCAAAGTCCCCGAGACAACCAGGACAGCACTTCCTCTGCAGTACGTCCATTAAGAAACTGTCCACGAGACACCAGACATCCACCCCCCATCTAATCAGTATCGTGGGAAGAAACTACCCAAGTTCAGCAGGTCTGAACTTAGAAGCACAGCCCACTCCCAGAGCATCCAGTGCCATATTAGCAGCTTCCCCCTTGCCAAGGCCAGCGACACTGGGACTTGCTCTCTAACGGGGCTCTGGCTCCCTGGATGGATGGCACATTTCCACGGTCCTTGCCCCCAGGCAGGGGATGCCATGGACGCACCGTGGCACAAGGAGCTGGATTCACAGCGTGCCCCGGGGCAAGACACGGTTCTGGCTGTTATGGGGAGGAAAGCTGAGGAGGGGTGCGTGTGTGGTCACTTCGCCTTTCAGATGGTTGGTGTTCAGAAGGGGACAGGCCAGGAGGTCTGGCAGGTATGGCATGGGGCAGGCAGGAGCACATCAGCAGGGCGAGGTGCCCAAGCACGAAGCCAGGCTTCATTAGGTGCTCAGCAAGCTGTGCCACAATGGCTTTGTCGGGAGATGTTTTCTCCGCCTCCAGATTTCCCTACAAAGCTGTTGCTTTTCTTGCTGCAGTTCCCTTGGCATTACCTAAGGAGCCCGAGTCAATGTCTCTACACAACTACACTTGTCCTTTCCTCGGCTCTGTGCTGCCAGCACAGCAAAAATACGACTGAGACACACACAGCAGCAGCAGCCCAGGGAAGCGCCATCGGTCATAGTTACAGGGTGCTTAACAAAGTGTAATGAAATGGCAGGTGCGGGCTCTGTGCTTCCCCGAGCCCCATCTATAAGCAGGGAAGGGACAAGAATGCTAATTGGCCTCCAGCCCCACTCCTCCCAGCCATGCGTGAGCAGCAGGAACCCCCGCAGCAGGAACCCCCGCAGCAGGCCAGGCTCTGATGGGAAGGCAACTCAGGGGCATTCCCTGGGGTCGTGGGGCTGGCCCGCAGCTCAGGCACAGGCCAGGCTGCTGAGGAATGCAACCTGACAGCACCCACTCTCCTCTTCCTTCACCTTCTCCAGCCGCCTGCAGAAAGCCAGGCAGTGGAGAAGGCTGGTTAGGCACACCACCTCCTCCTGACCCTGGCCAGGGCATGCCTTCATGATCTTCCCCAGATAGCCCTGCAGGATGTGGCAAATCCTGCTCCTCTCCGAGCCCCCCCAGACCTCCTCTGACACCATTCCCAGGGTGACCTTGCAGCCTGGGAAAATGCTAGAAGCCCCCGGCACTGGGAGGTACAGAGGGGACCCCCGAAATGGCTGCAAGCAGCAGGGACACCACTGCCTGAGCACACACCGGCTGCCTGCATGCTTCTGGAGCTGCGAGGTTAATGCAGCCGAGAGCGCCTCTTCTCAAGCAGACAGCAAACACACCGGCTCACCACCGACCACCACACCAGCCACGGCCTCTTCTTCCCCAGGAGAAGAGGATAAAAAGTTCATGGAGTGAATCTCTCAGCTGGAAGAAAGGCAGAAACAAACACAGCTTGAACTATCACAGCAGGCGTGTCGTTGCCTGCTGCTCAGGAATCAAAAAGGCAAGCAGGCAAGTGGCTGGTCTTAAATACAGGCAGCCTCAAAACAGCCAGCCGCAGCATCTGGGAGAGGTGGAGCTGCCTCTGGCCAAGGACAGGCCTTTGTTTTTCCACCCCGGGCACAAACAGGGCAGCAGCCTCCCACGGCAGCAGCAGACAAAGCCCAGGCAGCCCCGAGGGAGCTGGACTTCTCCAGCAGCTCCTGCCCACGCCAAGACAAAGAAAGCCCTTTCCTGAGTGAGCAGACCTCCCTCCTGTGCACCCATGGCTGCTCGGGAACAACCGTGCTGGGTCGGGGGGCACCTGGGCTGGGGCGCCCGCTGCCCTGCTTCAGGAGAGGGACCTGAGTGCCTCCCTGCTTGCTGCTGCCTTGTCCAGGGAGAGGGAGCTCAGCAGGCTGATGGGGCTGAGAGCCTTCATCTGTCTCCTGAGGAATTTTAAGGAGCACCTTCACCACAGTAATAAAGTGCTGCACAAAATTAAAGAGCACCAAAACCCAGAACAGAAAGTTGCTTTTCTTTCTGTTCCTTCGGGCAGAGGAGATAAAAGGAGATGTAATTTCTACCCAGCTTTGCTCTATGTGAGTATATTGCACCCATATACCCAGGCAGCGTGACAGGAGCTAACGCTCCACCACACTCAATCATTCAGCCATGGAGGGAACAGGTCCAGCTCCTGCCTGGCCACTGCATCAGCGGGCTCTCCAGCAGGCTGCTGTTCTCCAAGAAAGGCAGCTCACGGGTGCTGGGGAGAGTCCAGGCAGTGCCAGCACTGCAGTCAGGCCAGCTGCCTCCTGCCCGGGGACGTGGCTCTGTGCACCCGGGTCAGCTCCCAAGCTATGCCACCTCCCACAAAAGCCAGCCTGGAGTTCAGCCCCACGGAGTGGGTGTTCAAGAGGGTCCAGCACCAAACTGGCCAGGCGTGGAGCCACACGGATGGGCAGCAGCTCCGAGGATGCTCTGAAACCAAAGGCAGCGCCGAGGTTTGCAGAGCTGGAGTGGGCGGCACGAGCAGAGGCCCTGGCTCCTCACGCACCGCCTCAGCGCCATTCCCAGCACGGGTCTGCCTGGGACCTGTGCAACCTGCACTCTGCTGCCCTCGCCTTCCAGGGAGCTGGGGGCTTGATTCCTACAGGGCAGTAGTGTGTTTCCCTAGGTAAGACAGAAACTGAATAGAGCTGCTGGTCTTCAGTGCAACCCATCATTGTCCAGGGGTTCGAGAGAAGGCCTTTTATTACTGTATTTCTTTTCTCTTTCCTCAAAGAAGCCTCCACCCAGCTCAGGTGCCAGTGCAGCTGAAGACCAGCCTAATTCTGCCACATTCACTGCTGCAGAAGGTGCATGGAGAGCTTTGTTACTTTGTGAGGGCTGATGAGCAGAAGCACAAGATGCTCAGAACTGCCGGGAGGGAGGGTTTATTGCTACTGCAACCAGCTGTTAGCTCCAGGTGGTAGGGCTTCCCCAGGTGAGCCGCATGCTGAGCCAGGCAGGAGGCTACAAAAAGGGGCTGGATGGCAGGCCCTTGTTTGGAAAGGATTGGTGAAGAAGATGGGGGTCTTCTTTTAGCCAGGTTTTTTCCAGAGCAGCAGAGCTTTGATTCAAAGTGTTGCAGAGATAAGGTAACATGCAAACTTTCCTTCTCTGAGCCTTTATCCTGAGTTTTCTCCAGCACCAGAGGCAGGTTGCTGCTGCAGGCTCTGCTTGCCCTGCTTCTGCTCTGAGGGGCTTCGTGCCTGGCTCTCCTACCCTTTCCTTCTCCCCTCTGGCCCCACCCAGCTGTGCTCTCTGCTTTGTGCCCCCCCCCCTCCCGGAACAGCTCCCCTGGGTGACAGGGCTCTGCCCAAAGGCAGAGGTGAGGCCGTGGGTGAGCGCTGAGTGTCCTGCAGTGCCTGCCTGCCCGCTTAGCATCCCACAGCGGGCTGGTTGGAAGGGACCTTACAGCCCCTCTGCTTCCAGCTCCCTGACCGCGGGCCCCGGCTGGGGGAGGCCGCAGGAGGGCGGGGGGCAGCGGCTGAGCGCGGGGCGGGGGCCGGGCAGCGACCGGCGGCGGGTCCGGGCCGTGGCGGCGGCGTTGTGCGGGCGCACAGCACACCCTGCCGCGCCGCAGCGACACGGCAACCCGCCGGCCCCGCCGCCTCTGCCCCGCGGCGGGGGGG
>NC_048906.1:538911-578463 GCF_011077185.1 Oxyura jamaicensis
GGTCGGCGTCGGCCCGCGGAGCCGCCAGGCCTCGGGCGGCACCGCCGGGGCCCGCCCGGTGCCTGCGGGGCGCTCTTGGGGCGGCCGGGCCCGGGGCGGCGGGGCTGGGGTGGGGGCTGGCCCGCAGCGCCCTGGGCCCCGCTCCGTGGTGGCAGGGGCAGGGCGCGGGGGCCGCCCTGTTCTTGTCCCCATGGCCCGGGCGAGTGAAGCCGGCAGGAGCCCGCGGGGCTGCGGGTGGGGCCCGGGACACGTTGGTGCCGCGGGTGCCTGTGTCCAGCTTCGGCCCCGCGTCGTGCTGAGTCCCTGCGGGGGTGCCCGGGGTGCCTCGGAGGCAGCTCTCCACGTGGCACAGTGTGCGGAGCTGAGCGCAAGGACGTTATTCCAGTTTCCTCCAGATTAGGGTAGAGAAACCTTCAGTTAATCAAATTTTATGCAGCATATTACTTCTCCTATGAAATAACATTTAAAAATCAATCTTGTTTAAACGACTTAAAAAAAATAAAAAATAAAAAATGTGGCTGCAGTTGCTATTATCTCTGCCACTTTTAACATCAATTTATCTCTAATTGCATTAATGTCGTACTGTTCAGGGGATGGGGAAAGGGTGTAGCAGTGTGATGGGGTCCATATATTTATCTTCTCACTGGAGGCCTTTTATGTTGATGCTCATTGTGTTTCTGGTGATTCTTGTGCTGCCGCTTCATGGCTGGACCAGGACAGATGTGGTCAGTTATCTCCAGACCTCTCCAGTACAGCAGGAGCAGGTCATGCCCTGCACTGGGTGGGTCAGGCCCTGCTCCTCCACCACCCCTGGTGTGGCCCCAGGCAGATGTGGGCTGGAGGCTCAGAGCTGCAGCTCCTCTGTCCCTGGGGAGTCCTTTGGAGGGACAGGCGAGGGGAGGGTGGGAATGGCCTCCAGGCAGCACTCTTCAACCAGGGGCTGGGAGTGCCGAGCTGGGCTCTTGAGCTGTAAGGATGTCCCAGCCAGAAGCCCCACGTGGCCTCTCGCATGGGAGAAAGCTGTGCCAGGAACCGGCTGCAGCCACTCTGCTTGCTCTGCCTCCTTTGGCCCAGCCTCCCGTTCCCTGAAGGCTGGGGGGTGATTCATTCATGCCTAGTGCCTGCATCCTGTGCAGAACTTCCCTGTCCTGCAGCGGCAGACTGCGAGGCGAAAACTTATCCTTTGTCACTTATTCAATATATCGATCATTTAATATTTAAAAAATAGCTTTCATTCTTCCCTCAAAGATTTCTGAAGGCCTCAGTGACAAAGACTTATTTTATAATCAATAACTGTTAGCATCATGTTAGGCCCATAATTCATGCTAAAACATTTGGCCAATCAATCACTGGGTTGAGACATTCATTGGTCACAGTGCTGAAATAGACCGCTGCCTCTGTGGGCGAGCCGGGAGAGGCCTGTCTGCAGCCTGCGGAAACCTGGCTCCCCCCAGCAGAGGTGTGATTTCCAAAGGTTCACATCTGTTCAGGTCTTGCTTGCAGTGCCTTTGGCTGTTCTTGGTGCTGATGGGATGCTTCCATGAGGTCCCAATCCCCTCAGGGACATTCCCAGAATGTTTGATTCCTGGGGTGGTGGGAACGGTGTGCTTGTGTTCTGGTGCACTGGTAACAGTGGTATTTCAGTCCTGCTCAGAAAATGATGTGGGCAGCTCTACTGCAAATAGTTGGCACCCCAAGACCATACACAAGGATGTTTGGGAATTGTAGCCTTTGTAATGCCTTGCTTGGAAACATTTGGGTTCATGTTGTGCAAAAAGCACAAACAATGTGTTTGAATCTCACACCAGTCCAAAGCTCATGAGACTGCACCACTGCTCGATGCTCTGGGACCTGGGGGACCACTGCCAGGGGCCCACAGCTTTTATACCATGAATATCACAGCAAAACTGGAACACTTTCAGCATTTCATCTGAATGATTTGAAAAAGTATTTTTGAAGAACACTTCCATGTCACTTAGGATCTGACAGATGCTTTGAAAATGTTTTGGCCTGATGGAGCCATGCAGGGCACAAGTTAGCATCTTCGTGACCTGTGTCCCTCCCTGGGGCCTGAGAGGGTGGCTGTCATTTCTGAAAGGCTGCCTTGGGTGACAGTGGGCAGTGTTGTTTTCTTAAAGTTTGGACCTGTGCCGAGAAACTTCAGCAGGATAAATAAATCTACAGCACTGAATACACTGAGAAATAAAAACCAAGGGAAGGAGAATGTAACAATGAGAATTTCGTTATCAAAATTCTGCCCTGCAGGTATTGCCCTGACCCTTCCCTCTTCCTGGTTCCCAGGACCCCCAGAGCTCTGTGCCAGGCATGCCAGTACCTGATTCTGACTTGACCTCTGGTTCTGGTGACTTCTAGCTGCAAAGCTCTTGTCTTTTCCTGATGTGATGCTGTGTAGAGGAGTTCCACTTTTCCTTTCCTGTACTTGCAGCCTTGCTCCTGCCTGGAGCACCCTCCCCTCTGTAAATACCTACAGCTCTGGGGTGGCTCTGAGCCATGCCGTGCTGGGCTGTCAGCCCCGCAGGCTCCCTGTGTCTCAGCACCTCTGTTCTGAGCATAAGCCCTCTAAATCGCACCTCGTCTGAAAGTGTACAGGACTAGCAAGTAGCACGACTTATGTTAGTTCCCGGGCCATCTGGGAACCTGATTTAGACATAACATTTTCTGAAGTCACCTGGAGGAGGCTTAGGATGAAATATTTCAGAGCTATTGATTTCTGTATCTATCCGTCAATCCCCTTTATTCTTCTTTGTTACTTCTAAAGCCATTGTTGCCTAACACAACCACCTGGGCTTCCCGCTGACTTAACTCTGTCCCCTCGAGCATGCACAGCCAGCCCTTTCCTGCTCCCGCACGCAAGGTGACAGCACACGTTATTCACTGGTCTCAGCAACAAGCTCTCGGTAACCTCGGTGTGCCCAGCCTGCTCTGTGCCTGTGGTGGCGAGTGGGCACCACCACGCAGTGAGGGGCGAGCACTGCAGGGACCCAAGGTCCTTGCCTCGAGGGCAGGAGGAAGGAATCAAACCTGCACCAGGCTGCTGCGAGGTGCAGCCCTTGGAGCTGCCTCACCTGTTGAATCCCTCCTGGCAGCTGCGGTTGTGACCCAGGACAGAGATGCTGCTTTCCCCTCTGCAGTTTACATAGCTGCTTTCTAACAGGGATGATCCTCTCTTTGAGGACTGATTAGATATTTTAACAGGGATTGAGAAATGCAGGAAAGCCAGGTAGATCGGGTAGTGAGGTAGATTTTGAACCTGCAACCAGCACATCAGTGAAAGCAAAGTTTTTTGTTTGTTTTAATATTACCAGTTTGTGTTTTATCATGTGTTTGGGAATTTCCCCTGGGGAAGAAACAAAAACAAAAAACCTCCACATTCAGCTGCAAGCTGCTTTCCACCAAAAATGGAAATGGAAAAAAATGTTGGCAGCTCCTTGGCAGATAGCAAGGGTTCTTCCCTGCCTGTCTGGGAGGGATGTGGCAGCTGTGTGTCCTTCGGCCTATTGATTGCACTGGAGCCCCACTGACTTGTGGCTCCCAGGTGTGATTCAGGAAGGAAACACATTTCCTTCACTGCCACCTTCTGAGCAGTTGATGAATTTTGTGCCTTTGTAGCATTGCTGGAGGAAAGGCAGAAGGCTGGTGAGCAGAAGGGGTGCTGCAGCTGAGGTCAGTGGCGAGGACTGGGCATCGTGCTCCTACAGCCGCATTGTCCTAGCGCGGTTTGGAGAAGGGGGCGAGCGGTGAAGTCCCAGCTGGCTGCAGTGTTTCAGGCACGGCTGCAGCTTTGGGGATAAGAGGTGCAATAGAAACAAGCACAGGGTATGAAGAGGTGTTCCTTAGTGCTTGCTGATGGATGTGGGGAGCTGGAGTCCTGCTCTTAGTGAACTCTTCAAGTTGATCCCTCCATGGACACAGCCAGGTCCCGGGGGCTGCAGTGGCAGACAGGAGTAAGCGCTTAGGTTCTTGCAGGAGCATAGGGCTCTGCTCTTGAAGCTGTTGTCGCAAGCAAAGTGCCCCGTTTTGAACACTAGAGAGCAGTGGGTTTTTGCAGGGAGAGCACTACCTGCCCTGCCCAGGCTCTGCACTTTCCTCTCCTCCCTTGCGTTTGGGGGAAACCAGTAGGAAACCAGAGCCTGGGGGTGGTGGTGAGGGCCAGGTCCCACAGGTGTGGAGGGGCTCAGACCTGTGGTGGGCAGCTGGGGAGCGCAGCCCTGGCCCAGCCGTGCAGGAACCTCTCCCAGCTGCCAGGGCAGCAAACACCCCGGGCTGCCAGCCCTGCAGGTGTGTGGGCACCTCTGGGTGCTGCTGCCCCACGGCCTGGGGGTCCTACGACAAAAGGACAGCACCGCTTAGCACAACAAGCCCCGGATCCTGGAAGTGCTCCTGGCTTTCCCTGCCTGACCCCCAGCTCGCTGCTCTGGAGGTGGCAGTGCCCGAAGGAGGGGATTTCTTTAGACAAGGGAAAATCTGCACGCAGCTTTCCTGCTGAGCTGCTCTTTCAACACATACCCAAAGGCTGTATGTTTATTTTCCTAGGTAAGTCACTGACTGAAAAATGAGCTTTCCAAGTTCGCCAGAGCTGTACTGGATTGATATTTGGTGAGAGCAGTAACCTCTGACACCTGGGATGATGCTGCCCTGGGTTGTGCCTTGGGTTATCAACCAGGGCGGTTTGTTTTTAACCAAATTAAAAGCTGGTGCAGTTCCAAGTCCACAGCCAAGTCCTTGTCACCTTTGATTTTCCACTGACTTTTTTTGTACATCAAATGCAAAAATAAAAACCCTCTCTTTTTACCTGTTTCTCTCCTTCTCCCTGTGGCTGGTGGATTTTTAATGAGACCCCATGTATGAAAGGAGAGGAGAGGAGACAGGGAGGAAATCGTTATTTAGCCCAAATCAGAAGCCTGTGACTGGCACTTTCATTAAGAGAAATTGATTAACTGCACTGATTGTGCTTGTTGCTCTTCCTGGCTGCTGCTGGAGCTGAGCGCTGTGGAGGCTCAGCTCTGCTGAGGGTGCCTGTTTGCAAGGCTCGGATAATTGGGTCATGTTCTCCAGGCTGTGCAGCTGACATTTCCATGATTCACGGATACCTTGGGAGAAAACAAAATGCAGTTCCAAACAAAACAGGAGCCGCTACAAAGTGCAAGGGGGGTGTGGGGACACTGAGGCAGGAGCGATGCCCAGCTGACAGCCTGGGAGGAAAGAGAAGTTCTTGGGCACCCATAGCAAGTGGAGTTTTAATTAAATGAAGTTGGCAGCTTGTTTCAAGTCCACTAATCTTCATTTTGTAGGGTGCACTGCAAGAGCGTCTGCTCTTAGAAACTTAATGTTGTGTGAAACACTTGTAATTACAAGGAACAGGGCCAACATGTCTGTCCCTCGTGACTTTACCGGGTGCAGACTGCGATAATTGCGGCCATGATTTCAGTTAACGTATTTTGTTATGTCCGGGGCTGGAGAGTGAGGGGAGAGTTTGGTCCCTGCAGAAACCCCCACCAGGGTGTGCCTGGGGGGAAACTGGTGGCTGAATCTCCAGCGTGCTGCTGTGCTCGCCCCCCTGTGGGACACACCGGGTGCTCGACCCCCTTGTTTTGCTTCCGAATCCCAGCCGTCGTCCACACCACGCTCCTGTGATTCATGAGTTTGTCCCTGAGCAGCTAGTGTTAGCAGACAGGAAAAGCAATTTGTGAAGAGAAGTCTTCTCGCCTTCGAAGCCACCTCTGCAATTTAGTTGTTCTGCCTCTCTAAAGTTTGGCACTGTCTGAACCCAGAGTGCCAGCTCTGCATGATAAATATAGCATCTGCGTGCTGCTGCTGGTGATAAAAGATTGTTGATGACCTTTCTGAATGAAGTCTTAGAGCGCGTGGAATACATGTAGAAAAGGTCATAAGTGGAGACTTTTATTATGTGGTGAAGTCAAATGTCATCCCTAATCATCTGGCAGACACCTGTGCCTGTGGTGTGTCCCCCCTGGGAGCAAGGCGTGGGGCTGCCAGGCAGCTGCAGCCGGGGGGGAGAGGGCAAAACCTGGAGCAGGCAAAGCGTGAGGGGTTCTGACAGGTCTTGTCCTAAGATGAACCCAGCAGAGCGTTTGGGGGGTGTTATTGTTACTACTCTGGGTTATTTCCAGATGATGGGAAATGGCTGGGATCCTGAACCTCAACTCACTGGAGGTGCGGTGGCGGTGAGCCATGCCGTCCCGTGCCATGCCATGGGCATCGCTGGGGCGATGCTGCCCGGACAGCCACGTTCTGGGGCCCAGTTCCCGAGCTGCAGAGGGGCAGAGCTGAGCCACGCATCACGGCAGCCCGGTGGGTGAGATTTGTGCCAGCTCTCTGAAAAACGCACGCACTTGGAAGTGTTCTGGCAATAACAGTGTTGCGTGGAAGATGACACAAGGAGAAAATCAGGAGAGCACGGGGGGAGTTCCCAGGGCCCAGTGAGCTCTGCAAGTGCAGTTGGGGTGGGAGGCATGGGGACTGTGCGCCTTGGTAGTGTTCATGTTGATTTCTTGCTACAGGACCGCTGTGGATTGGTATGATAACTGTGCTTAAAGCACAGCTTTAACGTTCACTTTGGTGTTGCAAACAACTGCTTTGGTTACATGAAAAACTGAAGAGAGACAAAACATTTTGCTTTCAAAGACTCATTAATTGCAGCTGCAAGCTGAGGTGCTGGTGAGGGAGGAATCCTCAGCAAGCTCCTGTCTTGCTTTTTTGTTGTTGTTGTTCTGGCTGCATTTCACAAATGTTTCTAAGAATTTGAGTTTACTTTGCGTGAATGTTTTAAGAAAGAGTGTAATTGAAATTCCCTTCCCAGTGCTAGGTGAAGATGATTCATACATCACTGTTATTTTCTGTATAATAAACAAGATGGAAAGCTAGGGTTGAGGAGCTGGACTTAACAAATAGCTGAAGGTCTTTGCATTCAAACAGAAATGACACCAGCATTTTAATCCCAAACAGCCCTGCTAAGGTTACTTTTCCAGGCAGTGTAAAGGGCCCAGACAGCCAGGAGCAATGGTGCAAATACATATTTGCATTTATCTTTTGCAATAAATATTTCCATTTGTGTGCATGAAAATTTACGTAACTTTCTGGGTTTCAGCGCTGGGGTCTGTTGATGAGTTCAGCAGAAGCTTGTTTTGGCCTTTCTGTAACGGGTTTGGGAGCAGGAAGCTCTCTGCAGCCGTGGTTCTTTCAGAAGGATCCCGGATTGCCCTGGTCCTTGCGAAGCCCTCGCCAGGGAGCAGGGTGATGACAATTTGGCTGCGGGGCCCAGCTGGGGAGCCCAGGGTGTGCACAGGGTTGTGGAGTGGGGCAGCAGGTCCCAGTCCAACAGATGGCACGTCTGCGCCTCCCCCGGCACGGTTGGCTGCTGTCACAGCCCTCCGGCAGCTCCTGCACTGCCAGCACAGCCAGGTATCTGCTGGGACATCCCCTCATCCCTCCGGCCTGACCCCGCTATCCTGGGCTGCACCAAGTGCCTGCAAGAGCAGGGAACTCGCTGAAAGAGGACCAGTAGCGGGGGCTGAGCGAGCGGTGCCAGCTTCTCCCTTGTTCTCCTAACCACGTGAAGGGGAACGCAACAGCCCCAGGCTTGTCCCCTGTGTCTTGTGAAGAAATAAGGGCGCAGGGTGCATCTGTAACAGATGTCAAGGAATGAGGGCAGCTGTTTGCTGGGCTCCGACAGCTCTGCCTGTGGCTTTGCTGGAGCTGCTTGCTGGCACGCACTCAGAAGTTTTTAAGACCAGCCTGGGTCTCCCAGGTGGCACTGCCAGCCCCCAGGCTGCCCCAGTGCCAGGTGCTGTGGGTCCCTGAGCCCCAGCACCCACTGTCAGCAGCCTCAAACAGCAGCCTCCACCGAGAGGGGGAGAACCCAAGGAAAACAAATTGTTTTCCTCTTGTGTTTCTGTCTTTCGCTAAAAGCCCTGGCGTAGTAATCTGAGTGTCATTGTTTAGCCAATTACTAATTTACTAGGAATTAACTTTAATGCATTAATAAATGTTGTCTTTTTCTGACAAATTATCATAATAATGCATTTTAATGGGCTGCAGGAGTCAGGAGAATAGTGGGGAAATAAATATATTTTAGTATTACTTATTCAGTACATCTGTACCTAATTATATTTGCGGAATAATTACACTGCCACCGCTTCCCCGAACTGCATTTGTGTCAGCAACACACCCGTGATAAATCCCTGTCAGGCTGAAAAAAGGCACCCCTCAGCAGCGGTGATTATAGCATTTAATCACCTGCTGGTGGTAGGAGGCCTCCGTGTGACACTGTCCGGCCAGGCGCGCTGCCAGCCGCCGTGATTTAGTTACCTCTTCACAGGAGAAACTAATTCAAGAGACGGATTGCTGAAGGGACCCTCCGTGTGAAACATGAATCATTCTTTAATCACAGCCTACCCTGGGCGAAAGAGCACGGCTCCCCGTCACCGTCAGGGAGAGGAGGGCTTCGGCACAGCCTGAGTTATTTGCGCGGTGCCGCAATTAGTGTGAAGGATTCACCCAGTGCCCACCCCGGCCCCTGCACCTTGGCTGGCCGCAGCACGGCTGGGCTCAGGGACGCGGCTGGGGTCAGGGGGGCTGCGTGGCCGCAGCACGTGCCGGGCTGGCAGGACAAGCTGCCTGCCTTGCACGTGGGCACCAGGTCCCTGCGCTGGGCCACAGCGCGTGGGGAACAGAAAACAAGAAATGCCAGCCCCCACCAGCCCAGGGCGTTTGCTGGTGGGGCACCACGCCAGGGACAGGGGCAGGACAGGCTGGGAGCACCATGGGCATGGCTCCGGCCGTGGTGCGGTGACAGCGGCTGGCGGCTTCGTCGCCTGTGGATGCAGAGGGCGGCCCCGCTGGCCTCTCGCAAAGGTCAGCGCTGGGCTGGCTGTGGCACGGCTCCATCCTGCCACTTTGTGTGGGCTCCGAGGGGTCCTGGACAGCGGCTGTGAGCCGCAATTATGCGAGACCTTTCGATCATAACAGATTTACTCAAAACTCATGCATAAATATTAATGTCCCCAAAGATTTTGAACAACTATTTGGCATAAGCAGAGCAAATATTTAAATAAAACCTGACTGCTGTGCATTGCAAACAGACGGGGTAGTTCTGTGTACAGCAGCACCTCTGGCAAAGCGTGCCAGTGTGCTGGGAGCTGCGGGAGCTTGTGTGCACTGCTGCGTGCCCTCCAGCCGTGTCCTTCCACGGTGCGTGTCCCTGTGGGCTCAGCGGCACCGAGCCCCCACGGCCACCCTCAGCAGCGCGACTGTCCCAGCCCAGCTTCATCATGCCCCAGTGCGCTGAGACTGCTTCATGGGACCAAGGTGCTGGGCTCCCTTTTCCTGCATCCTCTTCAAAGAATTAAAAGAAAGCATCTTTTGTGCCCTCTGATGATAAAAAGAAAGGAAAGCTAAATGAAGTTGTCACGTTTGGCACGGACAGTCCTCTCCATGTGAAATGCAAGTGGGCCTAGGGAGTTGTCAGAAAAGGCACAGAGGAATCTGTGATGGGTTTCAGACTTCTCTGGACTTTCTGCTTTGTTTTGGTCCTAATGCTTTAGTGTGGCCTGAGCCAGATGCACCTCGTGGTACCCAACGTGACGCCAGGACACCTGAGTAGGGTGGTTTGCTGTGGAGTAAATGGAAGAACAATCTTTTGGGCAGGAACTACAAAGTCACAGCTCAGTTTCATCTTCCTGAACACCTCAGCTTAAAATCCATTATCACCTTTTGGCTATTTTTAAAGCTTCGCATACAGATTGCAGAGAGAGATTAAAAAAAAAAAAAAAATAGTATCTGGCAGCAAGTTTAACTTTTGGTAAGGTTGGAGCAGGGTGAAGAAGTCTTGGCCGGTTCATCCCCGAGCCCGCAGCAGATGGCCATGGCCATGTCCCTGCTGCCCAGCAGCACCTGGGCTGCTTCTGCAGGAGGTCCTGGGGGTCAGGAGCAACTGGCTGCTGATTTTAGCCCCTTTGCCCCTCTTCTCGCTGCCTGAGTGCAACACACCTGGCCTGTGACACCCGATTTATCTGCAGTAATGAACAAAGATGTATTGCTGTCATCAGGCAGCATTAAAGGCCATGAAATTATAACGGGCTTCTCTCAGCGTTGATGAAGCATGCCCACTTTAAGCAAATCGCCATTTTCCTGCTTAATGACAGCTCAGCCTCTCTCCGGGGAGTGCGCGGCACCGAGGAGCTGCCCCAGGGCAGAGTGGGGCTGTCCCCGCTCCTGCTGCCCAGGGTGCGGGAGGCAGCAGCCAAGGGGCACAGACCCCTGGAGCAGGGGAGCTGAGCACAGCCGGGCAGATGGGAGCCAGAGGCTGGTCTAACAGGCAGCCCCGCTCCTGTTCCTGCTGCTGCTCCCAGTGCTGCTGTACAGACCTGGAAGAAAGGGGAATGCTTTATTCCCCGGTGCAAGCGGCGTGTGATCTGTCCTCGTGGAGGGAGATAAACTCTGTGCTGTAGGAAATGCAGAGACTTCCCAGGTCCTGTCTCTTTTCTGATCAGGCTGTGCACTAATGACACGATCGATGCTCATTGATTGTTTAAGGCCATAATATCAGGATGCTATCAGCCAAAGTGGCAATTGCACAGAGACCCGGTGTCTCTGGCAATCACAGCGCAAAGCAGAGATAACAAAAGTCGTCTTGTTCAGCAGAGATGAAATAATTCTTAAGCCTTGCGCAGGTGGACGTGCCGCTGCATTTCATGACAGTCCGGGTACGTGGTGTCGCGTCCATCCTGCCTGAAGCCCTGGGCGAAGCTAGGGGACAAAGGAGATCCCTGCTGCATCGGCAGCCTGGTGCAAGCTGCTGGCGTGCAGAGGAAGCAGGAGTCACTCAAAAGGTATTGAAAGAAGGTTTTCTGCCTCAAAGCATAGGGCGATTCTCCATTTGGACTTCAGGATGCTCTGAAGTCTCCCTGTGACAGAGGGGAGCTGTTAGTGTTTGCCTCTTGCCCGCAGTTACAAAAAGGTGATGAGGTTTTAACCCAGACCCCTGGGACGTGCTGGGACTGACGCAGTGTGCAGAGGCTTGTGTGCGGCTGCTGTGCCCCTCTGCCACACGCAGCCTTGCTCACGAGGAGCAGGACCAGGGGCTGGGCACGCTTCTCCCTCCCCACCTTGTCCTGAAGCGCCTCACCTGGCTGGTGTGCTCTTGGCTTCCAGAGGGCTCAGCAAATGAGGGAAGCAGCAGATAGACACTGTTGCAAATATTCTGGGCATACCTGAAGCTTAGGCAAAATTGGATCAAAAATAAAATATCCACAAATGTGTTTTTGATGTATGAATTACTTACACAGTTTGGGAAATAGCCCCAGTTTTTTCTCTTACAACAACATCAAGAAGATCCTCTAGTAGATAAGGAGAAAAAAGCAGCAAATTGCAGTGATGCTGAGTAGGAATGGGGTGGTTTGAGGCCGCAGATGTTGGCACCCGTACATCTAAAATAAAAATAATTGCAGACCATTAAAATAAAGCAATCTCTTCAAATGAGAAACAATTATGATTTTCAAAGCAAGTGCACATGTCTGTACACCTAGTAATTATCAATTATAGAAGATACCTGCTCTGTTATCTTAACAGAATCTCCAGTTATCTTTTCAGGGCTAATTGCAGTGGATTTAATTCAGAACTCCAACACTAATGATTTTGACCTTTACGCTTATTTCTGAGGTGTGATAACACTTTAAAGGCCATGCAGTACCGATCTGCCTGTGGTTGCACTGCACTAGCAGTGGCCTGGGCAGCACAGCACCAGGGCAGTCGGTGTGCACATGGGGAGCTCTCGCTTCTGTCCTGCAGGCTGACAGGTTTGAGGCAGCTGCCTGCAAGGTTTTAAGAGCCCTGTGCCAGGCATTTATTTCCCCACATCTCTCTGAAATTGTCAGTTTCTGACAGTGCAAAAAAACATGCAGATGACATTCCCAAGTCACCTGTCTCGTAGCTCACGCTTTTTCAGCCCATTCTCAGCAGCAGTGGGATGCAGGGCCTCTTTGCCCAGCCTGGCTCCAGAGAGCAGGGGACAGCAGCACACCCTGCTCGCGGTGGCGCTGCCGGGGATGCTGTGCTGCAGGGCCGCGGTCCCTGCCGCAGCTCTGTGCGGTGCCTCAGGCGTGCAGCCTGGGCTCCCAGCACGTCCCGCTGACACAGGCTGCCCAGCTCTGCAGGGGAGCGCCGATCCAGGGGAAACACGAAGCAGCTGAGGTCGTCTCTAATTTACAGCTATTTACAGTGAAGTTTGTAAATGTCCCCGCAGACTTCTCCAGTCAAGCAGGGATGGAGAGCAGCTGGGGGAAAGCTGTTTCATTGCATTCTGTCACATTCCTGCTGTGGGCTTTGTTCGTAAGTACTTTTCTTGTTGTCATGTGATTTTTAAAAATCACCTTTTAAATCACTTTGAAAAGCATCCATTGAAGTCTGGTCAAGCAACAGCTTTGGGGAGCAGAACTGTGCATAGTGCTGTGAAAGCTGTAAACAGAGCGGAGAGCATCATTGATTTATTGTACTTCAGCACTTTGTCTATGCATTAAATGCTGGCAGGCGTCTTGTGAGGGTCCCCCAGTGCGTTCACAGCGTTTCCCAGCCTCTGCCTCTCCTTTACATGCTCGGTGGTGGTTCCGGGGGGCATGGAGCTAGGGGCAGGCTGAGCCACCCAGACAGACGGAGACATCCCAGCGTGCAGGGCTCGGCCGTCCCTTCTGTGCCATGCAGTGTGTGCTGCCCCTCCGCGAGATGCGCCCGCAGGAGGCCTGGCACCCGTACGTAGGGTCCATGGCCAGCAGACCCCACTGCAGGACGGCGCCCACCTCGAGGCACTGGCGCAGCAGCCGCCGGCCTGGTGTTGGCATCGCCTCTGGGGACAATTTCTCAGGCCTTGGTGTGGGTCCAGCTCTGCATGCCTGGGGGAGCAGAACTTCCTCACCTGCTCATGCTTCAAAGCAGATTTGATCTCTGCATTCAATAAGAACATGTCCTGGCTAAATCCCTTTTTTAAAGACCCTGATTTCCTTTCTGTCTTTGAGGAGGATGATTCTCTTTCACCTAATTAAAAGCCTGATTTCCATGAGGAACCTTTGAGTTAGCAGGGTTTGCTGCTGACTCTTTCCTCCAGCGGCTGTGCGGTGCTGGCAGCCCAGCGGCGCTGGCTCTCTGCTCCACCAGGCCGGCGAGGCCATGCCACGTAAACAGGGTAAACTTGGGCTCAGAGGAACTGAAAGACCGACAAATGTCAGAAATAAGTGATCGAGAAACCCCCCAAAGGTCAATAGATTTCAATCGCACCCTTTATACTGTCATTAGCATTGAACGTTTTCATTATAAATGAGCTTGGAAGTTCTTCTTTAATCTCCGATACAAATTGTCCTTATTACTTGTGGATGGTGAAAACATATTCACTCTGGTTCTAGGGCTCAGCCCTCCCTTTCAGGCTGATGGTTGCTCCCTTCCCCTCTCTTAGTCTGAATTACGTTTCTGAGTTTTAATATTTAATTGGTGTTTTTTGCTATTTTCATCTCCTAGCCCTAGCCGCAGCTAAGAGCTGGAGGTCAGCAGCCTGTCAAAGTGGAGGGGAGGCTGTGTGTTAGCTCGTCAGGTTTTTATAATGTATTTGTTGTTGATGCTGCACCAGGCCTTTCCCAGCATCCCTGGCCATCTCCATTACCTGCTATTTATCGTCTTCTCTTTCCCTCCCTCTGCAGCTCCGGGATGGTCCCTGCCTCGGGGGGTCCAGACCACCCCAGCCCTCCCAGCCCAGCTGCTGAGTCCAGGGGCAGGGCAGCGATCACCACAAGTGTCCCGGGGCATGAGCCCAGGCTGGGGGGGCCGTGGGGCGAGGCAGGGGCGGCCGCAGGGACGTGTGTGCTGCCTTGCAGTGGTTCATGGCAGCTTCCCCTGCAGCAGGCAGGCATTGTGCCTCTTGTTGTCTAGGCAAAGGTTTCCATGACACTAAATAAAGTGAAATATGATTTTGCACAGCTGGATTCTGCCTTAGATGCAGGTTAGGGACGAGAAATGTACATCCAGCAGAGATTTGTGTGTAGCAAATTACAAGGGCTGTGATCTGTGATGGCGACAAGCAGAAAAATACAATTTTTTAGCAGATATTCAGCTGGTTCCCAACCAGATATTTATTTCCAAAGCTGCATCTTGTTTGTTGGTCACACTTAATTGTCTTATGCTATGAAAACAGAAGGTGTTCAGGTGATGCCATGTAACAAACGAGGAGCTGAAGGGGACGTGTATCTGTGCATGGGCAGCACGCCTGGCGCCCACCGCAGCACGCCCACGTCACGGCCAGACGTGAGCTGCAGCCTCCAGCCATGTCCGTGTGCTGTGGGCAGACCCGTACACGCATGCTACAGGATTGAGCTATATGGGGCCGATTCATCACTTTTTGGTACCAGGGGACACTCGGGGTAGCAGTGAGGCGGTGTCGGAGCACACGCTGGGCACCCCCCCAGCACCACGCATCCAGCACCCGCTGGCTCTGGCGAGGGAGGCGGGAGCTGCTCGGCACAGCTCCTGCTGGACTGGCTGCAAGCCCTGGGCAGATTCGTGCCCCGCTTGTTCGCCTTGACTAATCATCACCGTTCATTAACAGCAGTACCTTGATCGACTCTTTGCTATGCTTCCCTGCTGTAGGCTTTGAATCTGCTGCTTGTGTAGGATTTTATTTAAATACCTTTAAGGTGCAGCATTTGATGGGATCGTCTCTGTGAAGCTTGAAGGGGAGCTTTGCAGATTTTATTTTAAGGGGTTTAATTAAATGTTACGGGCTATCAAGTATACTATGTTAATTGGTGTTAATTTGGAAGTTGTCTGAATTCTAGAGACTCAATTAGAAATAATTAAAATCCATTCTCATTTACTCGTGCACACAACATACACGCTGCTTCCCCAGCCCTCTCCCATTTGGAGCAGAGGGCATGCGTGGGCCCCGGGTGCCCCGAACCGCCGGGAAGGAGCCGGCCCGGGCTGGGGCAGGAGGGGGGCAGGCTGAGCCTCGGCTGCCCCGTGCAGCCAAAGCGGGGCCGGGCAGGCGGCCAGCAGGCCCTTTGCACACCCATCCCATGGCGCGTGGCAGCGAGCACCTGGTTCCTGTGGAAAAAGAAGGCAGAAGGTGAAGAAACGGCTCTGGGGCTGCGTGACGCTGGCTGTGGTGTGTACCCAGCCACTGGTGCTGCCAGCCCTGCCCGCCGCCTGCAACACCCGCGATTACACAGACAGTGGCTCCTCAAATTAGCTGTGAAATTGGGACCCTGAGAGGAGCTTTGAAATTGGAAATTTGGGCAAGAGTTTGTAAAATGTTTAATAGGCAGAAGCAGCACAAAGCCTCGATTTTAATTATTGCAGTTTTAATCAGCAAAGTATTTTTTTTCTACCCTGAACTGTAAAGTAATTGGAAATGTGAATGGAGTGTGATTATCCTGTAAATTGAGCATCAGGAGGGGCAGCTGCACAGCCAGCCCGCCGCTCTCTCCGGGGCAGAGGGTCCGGGAGCAGCCCCCAGCCAGGACCGGCCCCAGGAAGGGCGGGGTGGGGGGCAAGGAGATGCTCCTGCTCCCCGTCACGTTCAGGTGATGGAAAGTAAATACTGCCTTTCATCCCTAAATCGGGTGGCTTTGTACACTGAGCAAATGGGAGAAACAAAATCCAGATTTTCGTTCGTGTTCCATGCACGTAGTAAAAATGAACCTTCGTCTGCAGCAATTCTGAGCTAATGAAAAACGAATGAGGTTTTAAATCAACCCCAAAATGCAGAGCTCGGCTGCTGTCGTCGCATGCTGCTGCTGCTGTAGGACAGCCTCTTTTTCCAAGGCTCCTCACAGAATCCTGAATAATTTTATTAGGTTTTGAGTAAGGCTGTTGCCAAAACATTCATTACCTCACCCCTGCTCACAACAAACCGAGAGGGAGACAAAGGGGTGTTTGAAGGGTTGATTGCACGTGTAGTTATTGCTTTCTCCTGCTCTTCCTGAAGTTTCAGAGGGCTGAGGTTTATTCTGTGCTGTTTGCACATCGCTCATCTGGTCAAGAGTTACCAGCCCTGCCTGATCACTTCCCTGGGAAGGGTCCCTCTTGCATGGCCTTTAAATCATGTTTGAACACAACATAATTCTCCCATGTGCCTGGTGACTTCTATATATTTGATCAGTTCAGATTCCATAAAAATGTAAATAATCAAAGCCCATGTGCTATTATTTATAACAGCTCACTCCAGGCTGTAATTTATGTATTAATTTAGTCTGCAAGTTTCTGAAGGAAGGGGGAAAAAAAAAATAATCGTATGTGTGCCTGCCACTAAACACTGCTGCTGCTACCGGTGTCCCCTGCAGCAGGCCCGGCAGCCCCACGGGCACCGGCACCACTCCGGGAGCTGGCAGCCGCCCACCCGGGACCACCAGCGGGGTCGTGGCACCCATGGGGCTGCCAACAGCCCCGAGGGGGCTCCGGGTGCACGATGCTGCTCCTGGGGGCTCTGTTCGTGCCTGTGGACACTTGTGGGGCTCGCAGCCATCACAGGAGAGGAGGAGGGCAGGCCCCCGTGCTTGTTTGTGCATCAGCGCAGTGCAATGCAGTGCATTGTTTGCTGGCACAGGGCTCACTTACCAGCACTTTGTCTCTGATGGGTATAATCTGCCGTCTCGCAGATTGAAGCTCATAACAGTCTCTAGAGGAAATAATCAGCCGGGAATTGCTGCTGTGTATGTAACACGTTTTTTTGTGTCTGTGAGTGGCTTTGGATCCACTTGAGGGGGACACTCTCAGCTGGCAGCCCCCGGGTGGGTGAGCCCCTGCCCGCAGGGCTCTGCACCCACTCCCCCAGCCCTTGCCTCCCACGCCAGCAACCAGGGCAGTGGGGGCAGACCTGGGGACCTGGTGGGGGCTCTGGGAGCCGGGGGCCGGGACCTGCCCCCAGCAAGAGCCGGCTCTGCCCCGCACACCGGGCAGCTGGCCACAGCCTGGCCTGGCCACAGTGGTGACCCCGCAGCCCTCACCTCTTGCTGTCTGTAAGTACCGTATCTGATCCAGACGCAGCATCATGTGCATTTCTCTGGGAATAAGCTCCTGCTTGACACAGTCTGTGATTGCTTTTTTAAAACCATGCAGGGAGGATCAGTTCCTTCATCCACTGATAAGGTATCAGGTGACAGAAGGATCAGCATCCACCACATAAATCTGCAACTAATCCTTCGGAATCAATATTTTTCATTAAGAACCTGTGAGAGTTGGGCCATTATAGGGAAAAATCTGTTTAGGTTGACACCTTGATGAAGTTATTCAGTTCAGGGGCTTAAGTCATTGAAAGGTAATAAAGAGCAAAGAGCACAGAAAGATCGAGGTGCTGGTTATGAGAGCTTGCAATGGGAATAGGGGCTTTATTGCGGTGAGAAATTATCATACTGATTTATTGTGGAATTACAAGAAATTTAAAAGGGTGGCAGCAGCGCCCAGATGTTCCTGCGGGCTGGAGACACTGCCCAGATGTTGCCCTGGAGCCGAGCACTCTGCTCCACACCCCCCCCACGCCTGGCTGTACGCGGCGTGCCGCGGGTTGGATTGTCCTCACCGAGGAGCTGGCTGGCAGCAGGGAAGGGGCTGCGCTGCCAAACGCTGCTGCCAGCATGGGTGTCACTGGCAGGCTGCAGATGGAGCGGCTCCGGACCCTCTGAGGCCCCGTGAAACTGTTCCCCACCAGGCAGGGGCACTTCTGTTGTGTTTTGGGGAGGCAAAGAGCTGTTGCTAATGGCCCCGCTGAAGCTCTCCCTGCAGGGGTGCACCCTTTACAAGCAAAGCCCGTGTGAGGATGTCCAGCTCTGCCCACAGCTCAGCACCGGGCTCTTAATCCCTGGATAAACTTTCCGTGAACAAGTGTAGATAGGCACGTACACAGCTGGGAGGCAGGACCTGCTCCTAGCGTGGAGGGTGCTGTTGGCTTCCTTGTGGATGACATGTAACAGAGTGAGCAAGCCAGGGGCACTGCGGGCTGCATGCCACTCTTCAAATCCTTGGCTTTAATAATTGAAGAAAGCAAACTTATCCTGAAGTTTTCTTTATAGGTTAGCCAAGGTTAATTGTAAAAGCTGAAAATGAAAATGTCTGGCCCATAAATCCCCAAACCTCATTAAAGAGGATTAAATGATATGACTACTTTGTAAATCCCAAAATTTCATGCAAACCTCTCATAAACAATAACATTAGAACCCCCTGACAGGCTCTTTCCCTGCTAATCCTAGTGCAAGCTCAGGAGCAAGGGGGAGCCAAGCTGCCCATCCCTCCGCAGCCTGCGAGGCTGGCGCTGCGAGGCTCACCCAGCTCTCTGTCCCAAGAGCCCGGTTTGCTGCTGGGGCTCCTGAGCACACAGGAAACCCTGCCCAGAGTACAGGGTGCAGCTGTGCGCCCCTTCCATCCCCTCTCATGGTGCAGGTGGGGATGCCCCCCCTTGCAGCTAGCCTGCAGCAGCCTGGCTGGGCAAAGGGGATGGATGCTGCTCGGGAAGTGCAGGCGAGGCCAGGCCCTGGAAGCTGCTGGCCAGGGTCAGGCTGTCCCCTTGTCCAGCCATCCCCGCTGCTGCTCACACGGTGCTGGGCGCTGCTGCATCCAGCGGGTCAGTTCTCGGCCGTTCCTACCAGGGTAAGGATGCCCGGAGCCACAGGTCCCTTAGTAAAAGTGCGAAACTGCCCCTTGGGCGTTATAACCCCCTGGCCTTAACCGGTGCGATGAGCAGGGGCACGGCAGGACACCAGCAGCATCCCCCCAGGCAGGGCGAGGGCCGAGGAGAGCACCATGGCTGCAGGAAACCTCTGCCTGCTGCGGCGGTGACATCTGCTCCGCCACATCGCTGCACTCACCTCTCCAGCTGAGGCAACAAATGGAAGGAAATAATAATCTCAGATCTGGGTAATGCTGGAGAAATTCTGCAATAACTAACTTGGCTCTGAGCCATGATTGATGTGTTTTGTTCCAGAAATATATTGTTTTGCAGCTCCTTCAGAAATCATTTGTTTCTGTCAACACTGAATATCCCTAACCAACCCTGAAGGAAACCAGGGAGGGGAAATGTGGAGAAAAGCATCCAGAGGGGCTGCGCGGCTGGGGGCTGTGCTGGCAGCCTCGGGGCGAGACCGTAGGAGCTGCTCTCCAGGGCAGCAGGCACATGGGGCTCAGCATCGCAGGGGCCTGAAGCAATGCTGCGTCCCTGCCATGGAGCCCAGACATAAACCACCCAAATCTTAATGAGCAATTAAAAGCTAATCAAAGGGAAATCTGTCAGATAAGGATTGTTGTGTAGTTTTATAGTTGTCTTTGCATCTGTTTGTGGAGCAAAACATATTGTCAGAGAGATTTGTAGCCCTCTGATTTGCATTGTGGTTCCTGGATCTAATTCAGTTCAGAATTGATGGTGTTGGAAGGATGGGAATTTTATGTTAACAGCAACCTTTATCTTAGATTTAAACTAACTGCTACGTGCTCCGTAAACACACGCGTGTGCTAGACGCATCGTCTTAATTTATACTGATGAGGAGAACTGCTGTCGGATCCTCTTCTCTCTCCACGTTTCCTTAATCCAAGCACAGAGGCGATGACTTCTGGTGCCCGAGAGCGAGGCTGCCCCAGCTGAGGGCCGTGGCTCAGAGGGGCCGGGTGCCCTCCCTGCACGCAGCCTGGGGTGGGTGCTGTGCGGCTGCCTCTGCTCTCCACACACCACTGTCTGCTTGGCTGTTTCATCTGATTTCAAAAGAGAAGCTCAAAAATTTTCAGAAGAGAAGCCAATTTTGCAGGCATTTTCACCATCCATCCTTCCTGCTTGCTGCCAGTTGCAGAGCTGCTGTCGTAATGTCTTGGCCAAACTTCACATTTGGGAGAGAAGGGAGAGGGCAGGGCTTGGGGCTGGCTGTGGGAGTTCTCCCGGTCAAATCCTCACCGTCTGTCCTGGCCAGGCGCTCAGCACCCCTGGCTGCCCAGGGGATGTGCCTGCGGCCGGCCACTGCCAGCACCCCCCGCCCCAGGACACAGCGGACAATCGCTCCCTGCAGCCCTCGGATTTCATCCAGCTCTCTTTGAAAGGTCTGCAAATTGTGTGATCACATTGGTAATTACTTGCCAGGCAGGCGGCTGAAACAGGCGTGCATTATGCGCAGTTAAACGCTCGGTGATTGCGCCGAGTCCCTGCTCGCTACAGGCCAGCAACCTCCGGTCCCTGCGATTAACAGCTTACGGCATCCCCAGCTCGGGAGATGCTGGCATCCCCAGAGCTTTGCTGTGTAAATGCTGCTCTCAGAGATCGGAACAGAAACTAATTGTTCGGAGTGTCTTTCACATTCTTGATCTATTGATTAACTGCGGGAGCAGGAATCCCTCTAGAAGTACTCTCCCAACTCAGTCCGCATCACTTCAGCTTCTTAACTAAATCCCTTCCAAATCCTCGCAAAAAAAAATCTAATTGAGAGCTTGTTCTGCTGAATAAAGGTGCTGCAGCCTCCTCTGGAATTGACTAAAACAGTAAATGGCGTGTGAATAAGAAGTAGCCTATTGTTGCCTAACACGGCCCTATCAATAATAGATACCAGCAAACCTCCAAGGAAGCTAAAAATTTCTCCTTTAGGTATGAATTATGGATGCAGTTTAGTGTAATGTAGATGTATCTCAAAGGTTTTTCTCAGTTTATATGCTAGCAAAAGCCAGCAATTTGCTTGTGTTCCACCTATAGGTTTTTTTAAATAAAGAAATTCTCCCTTCTGCAATAAACTCTGGCATTAATGAAGGTGAAGACAAATTTTTAACGTGCATTTGGAGCACGGCATGAGCATGTCGAGGCAGGAGGTGTGTGGGGCTGCCAGCGGGGCTTGCTGCCAGGGCCAGTGCCATCCCAGTCCCACAGTGCCCATCATCTCCTCCCCAGGCGGTGCAGGGGCATCCCGGGGCTCAGTCGTGGGCTGTCCCCGGTGGGACTGCCAGGAGCACGGGGGGCACCGCTGCCTCCTGTGCCCAGCTCCTGGGGTTTCCTATACCCGAGGTGTTTTCTCCTGGGACAAGGGTCCCAGGAGAGGTGTTTTCTCCTGGGGTGCAGCGAGAGGCTGCCCGCAGGGCTGGGCTCAGCTCCACGAGTGAGCAGCGTCAGTGCCCATTACCTGCGGCACCTGTGCGCGCCTTGATGTACGGCCCGCAGCCCCAATAGATCTGCAGGAGACGCTTGGAAAGCCCACATGAATCTCCAGGGGTCAGAGGGCTAATGCTTTTTTTAATACCTTCTGATAATTAATACTCTACATCCACAATGAAAGATCATTATAAAAAGATTTGCTCTAACTACAGTAGCTCCTTCTCTAACATGTAATAAACAGCAATCCCGAGGGGTCAGCTTCTGTCAGAAATAAAAATCCATAGCTGCAGATTCATGTCGGTGTTTCCTACAGCTCTGACAGCCTTTGAGCGACCGGGGATAATGAACCCACCCGGCAGCTGCAGGCACCCGTGGGACCAGCACGGCAGAGCCCTCCGGGACCTGCACTGCGGGGCAGGAGCTGGGGCCTCACCGCAGGGCCGGGGTGGTGCTGGTGCTGCTGCTGGTGCTGCTGCTGGTGCTGCAGGTGCTGCAGGTGCTGTGACCCCAGCGGGACACCCCCTCCGCTCCCTCTGTGGGGGCTGAAGGAGCTCCCCACAGATTCAGGCCCCGTGGCACCAGCTCCAGCACTGCCTCTGGGCAGCTGTCCTTGTCTGGCTGAGCGCTGCCACCACGCCGGGGGGCACGGGCAGCTCCGTAGCTCCTCCAGCCCTGCTGCTGCTGGCCGGAGCCCTCCGGGCCATGCAGCTCCTGGGAGACAGAGCAGACAAACAGACAGACTGCTGCCAGCGCTCCAGCCCTGCTTTCATAAGGACACCAACTGAAAGCATCAATTGCGCCGAGCCTTTTGTATGTAAGAAAGGATTTTGATACAGTTTTCTCCTTGGGGCCAGGAGAGCTGAGCTGCCAGCTCTGCTGCCCCTGAATCCCGTGGGATGAGCACAGAAAGGAGCTGGTCCTGCTGCTGGGGCAGGGGGAGAGACCCCAGCGGGGTGAGGGAGCCCCCGCACCTGCTCTGGAGCCCCCCGGGGCAGGGGAAGGGCCCATCTGCGCTGCTCCATGGGAAAAGCACCCCGCAACAGCATTGCTTCCACAGTCTGAAGCCAGAACTATCAGGAAAATCCCAGCTTTCCAGGGGAATTGCCCTGAAACACAATTTAAACGTGAAATCCTCGTCATTTAGTACAAGCAATAAAAAGGCTCTTTAGGCACATAATGTTTCAATTTGCAAGTTTGAGTTTTTCCCTTTTTTTTTTTTTTTTTTCAAGAGGTGTTGACATAGCTGTATTTATTTTTTAAAGAAAGAACAAACTTTTATAGACCTTCTGCAAAACCTTGTAAAAATATAATCTCTTCTTGTGCCAGACAACTGGTGCCTGCTGACTCAATTGCTTTTATATATGACAAGGCTTGAAAAAAAATGATTGCCATTGCCTAACTCTGAACAGATTGGACTGAAGCGCAGGACTCATCAATCAGAGGTGCCATGTCGGGCATGCAGAACACAGCACCCTGGTGCCAGGATCATCTTGATCTCCTCTTTTTTTTTTTTTTTTTTTTTTTTTTCCTTAAATCTTTCCTTCAGCTTCTGCTTCTAAGCTCTCCTGACTTGTGCTGCGAGCAGCTGAAGCAACATCCTTGCAATGCAATGCAGGATTGCCAGTGCTGCAAGACAGACACAGCTTCCAGCCGACGGTGGCTGCTTGTCAGGCAGAATAATTGTTGATACACTTTCCTAGGAAAAAACTGTCTTCAATTTTATAAATATGTAAAAGATCGTTTAACAGCCCTGAAATAAACCGTTGAACTATGTGGTCCACAGAGCGAATCTCATCCGCTTTTCCTCACTGCACAGATATTTGCCTCTGTGGTTGAGCATGACACGTGCTTTGCACCTGCAGACGTGTCCCCGAGCCCCTCTCCTGTTTCTCTGACCTGTCCAGGGCTCCGTGTCTGTGACCAGCATTCTGCCTCCCACTGCCTTTCAATCAAACAACTTTTGGTTAGAAATTAGGCACTTCCTCTGGCCTGCATTTATTGCAAGGGGTCCCAGAGACACAAAAGCTCCTTGTGAACGCCGCGCAAGGTGGAAGCAGTCGCATACTGTCGACCCGCCTCATCGGATACAAGCAGAAATGATGAGCTCAGGACATTGCAGCTCTCGACTGCCCACCTCATCAGTGGTTATTAGGTGTAAGAAAGGCACATACCATCACAGCATAGCTTTATTAACCCTAACAGAGACTGCTCGTGTTTGTATTGAAGTAATTGCCACAGATAAAGATGTCCTTCTACGGATGTCCCAGAATAGAGTGTTGTCAAGTAATAGATTTATCAGGTGAAAAACCAGTGTTTTGTAAAGTGTAGGGGTGGTATTTCTTGAAAGTTTTGTGGTGCACATACTTAAACAGGATTATTGATTCATGCACATATGTGGACCAGCATTGGAGGCAATCAATATGTGCATTATTAATGTGCTATACTTATACCCAGTGATTAGTCATGAAGAAGTGGCCTTTACTGAGGGCCAGAGTTCAGACTGGTCTGGTGTGATATATGCTTTTTAAAATTGCTTGATTTGAGTCATCAGTGTCTCATTCCATGGGTCACAGGAGTTTCTCTGTGCGTTATTATTTTCACGTTCCAGTTTTTCACTCGCTGGGCCCTGCAGACAGTGCCCAGACCCGTGCTGCCGCCCTGCGCTCTCCCTCGGAGCAGGCCTTGGTGCCCTGGGAGGGTCTCGGGCTTGGTGTTGAAGCGGCCATCCCTGCAGTTTTGCCTGGCTTCTTGCTCTGGCTCCTAGAAGCACCCGTTGTTTCGGCACCTTGTGCACCTGCGGGCTGCTCTCTGCTCGAGGACCAGGTGTGGGGTGGGAGGGGAGCAGAGGCCGCGATCCCCCGCAGCCCACCCTCGCCATGTCTGAGGCAGGGAGCAAACCTCCTCCAGCGAGGCCGATCTTTGCTCATGACTTACACACGTCTCAAATTCGGCATATGAAGCTGGCAGAGCCAACAGGCAGGGAGCAAGGGGGAGCGATGATGGCGCCTAGGGCAGAGTGCTGTCCTGGGTGAGGGTGTCCGTGAGCGGCCCGGCCTCTGTGCACGTCTCTGCGCCTGTGAAGCTGGAACATGAAAGGACCTGAGTTACAACGCGGCAGCCTGAACTCTGGAGTATTTCATTCACTAATTAAGCACAGACCTTGCGAGCTGGGACTTACTGGAAATGAAGATGCCAGGGGGGTATTTCTGAATGCTAGTACAGCTGGAAATTAATTCTTCGAGATGTTACGTGGATTAAAAGGCACAGGCAGACTGGTACTGTAATTAGCAGCTTTGGGGTCCTGCCATGGCAGCCACAGGAGCAACTGCTCCTGGGGTGAAGACCTGTCTGCAGAAGCAGCTCTCTCCTGGCCGGCCAGGCAACAGGGAAATAGGAAGGAGGCCGGCGTCTTGTGGCTGCAGTGCAGGTGATGAACAAATGCACAAGACAGGAGCAAGGCAGAACCAAAGCCAAATCCCCTCTCCATAGCCTTGCACAAGCTGAACTCAGACGTGCTGCGGGTACAAGGCCAGGCTGGCCCCTGAGAAGGGCAGGAGCAGGGCACGGCACCGCCCGGTCCCCTGGTGGGAGCGCACCAGGCGATGTCGGCGGGCGCTGCTGCTGGAGCTGGTCTCGCCCCTCTCGAGAGAACACCTCCTGCTGGAAAACCCTGCCTTGCTGACACTGAGAGGTTTTGAAGGAAAGTGTCAGCACCAATGAAACTCTCAGTGGGAAAACTTGAGATGATTTGAAGTGTAAATGCCATATTTCATTACAGTTTTCCCTCTCTGTTTTGTTCCAGGTTTCCTATAGTACTTTCTCTTCCATGAGACAACATCACTTCCATGTTACCAAGCTGACATGTTTCAGTGCGGTCCTTCCACAGTTTCTGAACTCACTTTCTTCCCAACTTTCCAGTCCACGAGATGCTTGAAACTTTGACTCTGTCCTGATCTGGGGATTACAAACCACGCAGGAAGATTTTCACCCAGGAAGGGGAATCTGGTTTCCTCTGGTTGCAAAGCAGGATCTGTGCAGCTCCGGTGGCTCCCGATGGCCCTGGTGCATTCCAGTGGTGGTCCTTGGGGACATACCTGGGGGATGGGATGGGGATGAGGATGGGATGGGATGGGGATCTACAGCTCCGCAGCACAGCAGGAACCTGCCTGCCCCACACTCACACCTGCACCAACACAACTGGGCCCCACGGGGCCCTGGGCAAAGCAGCCCCTGCATGCCCGTATGGGCAATAAAGCAGCTTTGTCCTGAAATATCCCTGTCTGCATTCAACCTGTGTTTTGCTGCTTGCAAAGCTTTGAAAAGGAAAGTAGTTACCTCGACTGATCTCCTTTTCTTGTTAGTTGGGCAACACACCATCAGCCAGCAATCCAGACCCGTTTCTCTGCAGCACACCCTCATTAGAAACACCAGGACAAGCTCAGACTCCTAAAATCAAAGGCGTGGGATCTGTGCAGCAATCCATGCAGCACTTCTGAGGGATTCGGCGCTGTCACCAGTTCCCTGCATGCCAAATGAGCACCCAGGGGACCTGCAGCAGGGGGTGCTGGGCCGAGGGGCAGGTCCCAGCCTGGCCCTGGTGCTCCAGCCCCGCAGCAGCTCCCCAGCGTGGCAGGGGCAGGCACCTGGGCAGCCACCTGCCCTGCTCGCGCTTCGCCATTCCCAGGAGACGCGGTGCCAGCAGCAGCAGGAGCACTCGCGACTTGCTGGAGAAAGGGACCCATCCAGCCTTGAATCCCCTTGCAAGGAGTGCAGGGTGCCTGTGGGCCCCACAGCCCCGGCCGTTCACAGCCCCTTGTCTGAGCACTCCAGCCTTCCTGGCAGTCTCCATGCCAGGCAGCAGAAGCTGGATCGTGCTCCATCTCGCTCTCTGCTTCTCATTTACATATTCTTTCTTTCATCTTGCAGCAGAAGTACCAACTTTGACAGCCCCCTTCCCCAGAGGCCAGCCCGATTAAAGTGTGGATATTCAGAGCCGTCTCTGTATCACAGGCCCCGGCTCACTCCAGTCACGCTCAGCTCAGCACCCCTACCACAAGTGACGGCTGATCACCGGCAGCACGAAGCATCTCGGCGGGAGCAGCGCAGCCGCCCAGGAGCAAACCCCGGGCTGCCCCCATCCAGCAGCGGCCGTGGCACCGCGTCCCCCCCATGGACCGGGCGGCCCCGCCGCAGGGCCCTGCCGGGTCTGTGCCGGAGCCGAGGAGGGCCCTGCACACGTCTGCACACGAGTGGGTGCTTGGTGTGGGAGGGGTCTCCAGCCACAGCCAGGGGCTCTGCAGTGCCTCTGCGCCTCTCGTTCCTCTGATGCACGGCACCCCACCCGCCAGCTCCCACAGCCGTAACTAACACGCCTGACACTCCTACCATCCTGCCAGGGGCCCAGGGAGGTGCCGTAACGCACCCACCCGTTGGAGAGTGGGGAAGCTGGGAGGCTCCAGTGGGACAAGGAACCGCGAGCCTGTGTAACTGAAGGACAGGAGAAGAAAAGGGAAGGGTGTTTCAAAGCAAAGACCGGGGATCCTGTAACACCCACGGGGAGCATGGAGGCTTGTGAGCTGCTGCATGATGAATGAGAAACGCAGAGATTACAATAATTTTGTTTAAGAGTTCTTAGCTCTGCTCTGCTCTCTTGATTAATGGGATTTTGTGGAGAGTGCAAGAAAAGGTCATCTGACACGTGTTCAACAGCTGATGGTATTATTCATCAGCTCTGCCAGGGAAATGTGACTGCTAAATACCCATGGATGTGCCTCCCCAGCAGTGACGAAGTGCCCCCGCCACTGACTGAGCAGCGGTGCTGGGGCATCCTGAGCACTTTTACAGGGTAAGTGCATGCCTCAGACAAGCACCGGCCCCGTGTCTTGCCGTGCCACCTCCCGTGCCTCTGCTCTCTGTGCAGCCGCCCCTGCAGCCCTCCCTGGAGCCCTGGTGTACTCCAGGGCAGCACGCCGGCCCCTGCCGCCTGGACAGGTCCGGAGCACAGGACCAGCCTCTGCCACCAGTGTCCCTATGGCTCCAATAAGCAACCCCCCCCCCCAGCGTCCCCGGGGCTCTCAGGGGGATGACCCCCTCTTCCCCACGCTGACTCCTCTGACCCTCTCATCAAGGTGTGCAGCGGCTTTTACTGTTTTTCCAGTAATGAAACTTTTTATTGTTATATTATAATCTGCTTAGTGCAAATGGCTTGTCCACCCAGCCCTGCAAATCACTTGTTATCATTGCAGTCAATGGTCTGTGTCAACCCAATTTCACAGACAAACGCTTCTCTCCCTGACCACGGTCACTGACATGGATAACTCTGATTTACAAAGCCAATAAAAATAGATTCAATGAATTAATAAGAACCACTGACTTAATATAGGAGATTAAAATCTCCAAATTTAGGGTGACTGGAAGCCATTTAATACGTGAACGGTGGCAAATGGGTTATTGAAATGTCAGCCTAGCCAGGGTCAGATGCCACAGTATGGTGATTTATTGGTGAGAAAAAGGCTAATTGATAAGTTACCTTTAATGCTTTTTTCTAGTAGCAAGATTATTTATATCACAGTTTGTTTGTCATCTTTTACTTTTGGGGTCAACCAAAATTTTTTATGATAAGAAAAATCTCAGCACCTTGTTCGTTAGAGTAGCAAGGTCATGCTGAAGGGTGGAATT
This sequence comes from Oxyura jamaicensis, assembly GCF_011077185.1. Classification (NCBI taxonomy): domain Eukaryota; kingdom Metazoa; phylum Chordata; class Aves; order Anseriformes; family Anatidae; genus Oxyura; species Oxyura jamaicensis. Next base: position 566,720 of record NC_048906.1, read on the forward strand.
TAGCTGGAAATAATCAGGTTGGTGTGATTAACGATGGCCTTGCTGCCTCTCAGAGCAAGACATGGGTGAAGCCAGCCTTCAAAAAGACAAAGCGTTGGCCACCAGGCACTGACAAGGGTGTCTGTAAAGAAAATACAGTAAATAAACACGAAGAATGTGGTGAGCAATAACAAGAGGAAGCACCTGCGTTTCACCTCTCACCCTGGCCCGGTGCCATGCTCGGCAGCATCTCCCCAGCCCGGCTCCCTTCCCTTGGGGCTGGTGGAGCAGGAGGGTGGCCCCGGGCAGGGCGCGAGGGTGCCCGGGGCTCCAGGCACCTCCCAGAGGCCTCCCGCAGGCTCCTGCAGGGCTCCGCTCTCCCTGTTTCTGTGCATCAGCAAAGGAAGATTTTTGCCCTCAAAGACCTTCCAGCTTTGTGTCTCTGTCCAGCGTGCTGCAGGCAAACGTTCCCAGCTCTTCCCAGCTGTCTGCAAATACTGCCAGCCGGGCCCCTGGTGCTGGGGCAGAGCCGGCCTCCCAGCACCCGGACCCCTGATGTGGGGCTTTGCACTGCCCCGTCAGGGCACAGGCACCCACGGCACGAGGGATCAGAGAGCCCGATGGAAGTGCAGCTCCCAGCACCGTTAGGAGGGATGTTAGATTACAAATGAAAGGCTTGTGTAGACTTTCAACTTCACTCTGCCTTCATAAAGGTGTCAGCTGGAATTATTTTGGGCATTTACTTGCGTGGTCTAGTGCATCACTAGCTAAAACAGTTTTTTTAAATAATGGGATTTGATGCTTGGCTCATGCATAAAAAATAGCAGGAACACGACCCAGTTGCATAATTTTTAAGTAATAAATAGAGTCAAAAGTGTTTAGCTCAGCTGCTGGCACGGTGCGAGCACCCTGAACACAGGCACGCAGGGCAGGCAGCCCCAGGCGGCAGCAGCAGCAGCAGCAGCAGCAGAGCCCTCCTGGACTCACATGCTCCTATGACCAAGCACCCCGGCCAGCACAGCAGAGGAGCGGCACTGCCAGCTGCACGCTGTGCCCTGCTGCCTGCAGCCGCTGCCAGCTGCAGGTGAGGCCGTGTGAGAGGCTCCCCTGCCTTGCCCCAGCAGGAGCGCAGCCGGGCTGCCTGCCTGCACGGCCTGGCCCCGCAGGCACTGGGGGCACGGCAGCTCCAGCTGGGCTTACGGCAAGCACGAGGCCGTCCCGCAGCCTGGACACTGCCCAGCCCCATGGCCCGGGTTGTGCTGCTCTGTAACCACTTGTAAAGTGACTCCTGCTCCCTGTGGCTCGGCGTTCCCCAAGGCCACGTTCATTTCATAGCTCTATTGCACACCACAAGAGCTTTCCTCGACCTGCACCTGCCTCCCTTTGCAGGGACTCATCAGCCAAAGAACACCCGGCATTCCCTGCGAGTCCGCTGCCAACTGCACAGGTTTGCAGCAGTTCCTGCTGCCCCAGATGGGCCTGGAGATGGGTGCATGAGGTGGCCCCATCGAAGCCATCCTCTGCCTTGACCCCAGAGCAGGGCTGGGGGCTGTGGGTACAGTGGGACCCCCCCATGCCACAGCCACCTACCTCGACCTGGCTGCAGGAGCCTGGCGAGTGCTGCCAGTGCCACCTCCACACTGGGCAGGGGGCAGGCTGGCCGTGAGGTGCCGATGGCACGAGTGTGGTGGCCGGGGAGTGAGCTGCCCGAGGTGCAGGGCAGCCCTTGGCACAGGGATAGGGTGGCCTCTCCTCCCGCACAGAGGCAGCTTTATTTTATTTTTATTTTGACTGATGCCAGTCGACATACGGAGAATTCCCCACAGCGGGCAGTCACTCACACGGCTGATTATGGGCTCTGACTTCTTCCTCTAATTAAAACTCTCCCTCCCGTTTTAATTCCTTTGCCCCCAAACTGCCTGTTCTGGATCATCTCCTAATGTGACACTAACCGCCTGTGACAGGCAGCAGGGGATGCCCCACGCCTGCACCGGACGGGCCCCGCACCTCGGAGCAAGGGCACCCAGACCCCGTGCCGTGGGGTCGGGGTGTGTGGGGACACCCCCGCTGCTCACCCCTGCTCCCACGTGGGCCACCCCATGCAGAGGCCAGCTGGGTCCCCCACACCAGCCAGGTGTGCCCCAGGGCAAGGCAATTCCCAAAGCCCAGGCATGGGGAGCAGCCAACTCGCAGCCAGCCGGGCTCCACGTGTAGCTGCAGCCTGCTGCTCTCTGCTGCTGCCTGCCCAGGGGGATGCGTAATGCAGCATTTCCAGGGGAAGGCAACAGCCTGCCTGTGGGAATAAAGGTCCCACATGGGTTTTCTTGGCACTTTGGAACTCATTTCTAACGTAAGCGAAAGGAAAATATGCTTAAACCCAGGACTTAACCCTCTGAGTTGAGCTTTATTCTGGCTGAAATCAGGCCCCATGGAGCAGCGCCTGGCAGGGGGCACCTCCCGGCTGCGTGAGGGCACGGGCTGCAGGCATGGCACGGCTGGGCTGGGAGCAAGGCTGGGGGCACAAGGAGCAGAGCCTCCCCCCGGACACCCCTCCCCGGGACTTTGCGGCCATTCTCTCCCCTCTCTGACCCCAAACCCGGCTGTCTGCCCGGGCCCTGGCTGCCTGCTGCTGCCAGGGTGCCTCCCCTCTGCGGGAGGGGTGTTCGTTTCCCAGCTTACATTTGTATTCAGCCCCAACAACCTGTCGGGTTGGAAGCTGTGCGCCACAAAAACATGTGCAGTAATTTTATATAAACAAGTTACCAAGCTGGAGTTTTACTGCAGCAGGTAAATACTGGGTCAGGCCCTCTCTCAGCAATGTCTCTCTTGCTGTAATTAATATTGATTTTGTGCAGCTGAAATATAGCTACAAAATTTAATTTTGCTGCTAAGATTTTTGACATCACTGTTCTTAGAGATTAATGTGGGATTTAATGAAGGATTTGGCCTCTCATCTGTGATGTTCCCTCATCCCGTCGTGTGCCACAGCCCCACTCGGTCGCAGCCTCCAGCCCTGTGGGCGGTGCGTGGCCCCGTGCCCACGAGCGCTGGGGACCAGGCCAGGGACACAGCCCTCGTTTCACGGCGTTGCTTCAGAGGAGAAAGGGCTCAGGGTGGTGGGTGAGCCAGACATGGGGCGCAGCCCCTGAGATGGCACATGGCCGTGCTGCGGGCAGGGAAGGCTTCACTGCTGCTACCTCCGCAGCACGGCCGGTCGGGGGCTCTGCTCACCCCACAGTGGGACTGGGTGGGAAGAACCTGTCCTCAGCCCTGCACAAGGGATGCGGTGGGTCCCAAGCTCTGACCCAAAATTGGGGTGGGGATTGTCCTGTCTGGGCTGCAGGTCCAGTGAGGACAGCGGAGCACCACATGCAGGGGGGACGTGGTCCTCTCAGCCCCCTCACTGTGCCTGGGATGGGGATCGGAGCACTCAGTCCTGTGAGTGCACCAGGCCAGCAGCCAGGCATGGAACAGCACGGCACGGCATGGCATGGCACGGCGTGGCACGGCATGGCATGGCATGGCACCGCGAGGCAGGATCCCAGGGTACTCTGGCCTTGGGAAAGCAGTGCAGCAGGCTGGCCCTCACACCTGGGGACACGATGAAAAGAGCACAGGGTGGCACTCGACCTGGCCAGTGCCTCCAACTGCAAATATCAGATGGAACAAGGACCATGTGGCCGGAGCAGATTTTTCGCTTATCAAATCAAGGAGCAGCTGGATTAGAGGATTAGAAACCAAATTAATTACTAATGACTTGCCTGGGAGGTTTTGTCATGAGTCTCTGGGGCAGGCAGTGAGCTGTGCCCAGCCCTGGTGGGGGCACGGGCAGGGGCGCACGCGCTGCTGGCAGTGGGGCAGCTGTGGGGCCGGACAGGGAGAGCCGGTGGTACCTGCGCAGCCGGAGTGTTACAGCCAGCTGCGGGTGGAGGCTGGCCTCGGACTGCTGAGACAAAGCTGGGCCTGGGGGGAACCTGTAAGTGCAGACCCTCACCTCTGGCTCCTGGTTAGCACAAGTGGCTGAATTTCCATGGGTGCATCTGAGCCGTGAGACTCCCCTGACACAGAGGGGGCTTGAGGCAGGGGGCTCGCTGCAGGCAGACCTCACTGTTCCACCCACTGCATGTGCTGCCCTCCCTGCCCTGGCTGTGCTGCTCCAGATCCCTGTGGGATTCTGCCCCATGGGGCAATGTGCAGCTCAGGTGCCTGCTGCTGTCCTCGTGTGCACCGCTGTGCTCCACGCTGTAATGATGTGCTCAGCTCCACCAGGAGATTCAGGAGCAGAGGGGGCAAGCGGCTGGTTTGGTTTGCACAGTTAATTGATTTGGTAAACAAGAGCTCATAAACAACTGTTACTGTCCCCATTATCCAGGACAACCGGGCTGGTTTCCATCTGCTTCCTGACCTGGATATTAAATTGCAGCAGATGATGAAAATATGTCAATGAGAAGAAAGTTTTCTTGGCTTGCCAGAGCCTTTTGCTTGGGCAGTGCAAGTGCCAGGCAGAAGGACAGAAGGACAGAAGGACAGAAGGACATCATGGTGGAGTGAGCAGGGCTCAGGGCCGCAGGTGCCATGTCCCCACGCTCCAGCCCATGCTGGAAGCGCAGATGTCCGGCCAGGGCCCCCTCACTGGGGCACCCACGCCAGGGCTGGAGCTGCCGGCGCAGCACTGGGGACATCCGTCAGGCCCCGGGCTGACAGCACGGCCATCGACCCGCCTGTGTGCTGGGCGCCAGCAGGGAGGGCATTCCCGCAGTGGCTGGGAGTCTGGGGAGATGTCAGTCGATCAAAAGTCTGAAAGAACTCTTTAAACCAGATCAATCTCAGTCTCTCCCTGTCTCTGGCTGTATGCTGGGTTATATTTTTAACCACACACATCACAGCTCTCAGAGGAGCTCCCGACGGACAGGAAAGCTGTGAGGGGGCAGGGGAGGCAATCCCAGCCAGCAGCAGTGCCTGAGGCTGCCCCTTGCCACAGCCCCCAGACACTGCAGCACCCCAGCGCTGCTGTGAGCGGCTGCTGTGTCCCTTGGGATGTGGGAATGGGATGTGGGAGGTGCAGGACAGGCACAGCTCTGCAGGGCAGCACTAGCTCACAGGGCTCACCGGGCCCCATGTAAGGCTGGCAGCGCAGCGCTGCCGGTGCAGCCTGTCCCAGGCATGGGCACAGCCCCGCAGTGCAGCACAGCTGTGCCGTGCCGTGCCATGGCAGAGCACCCCCAGAACACCCCCACCTGCCAGGCAGCTCCCAGCCCGGCTCCCTCGTTACACAGGGCTAATTGGTTTAAAAGAGATTGCTGGGTCACTAATTATGGAGCCTATTGAACGGCACGTCTCAGCTTAGGGATACAATTAAAAGTTCACCCTAATTAATCAGGGGTAATTAACAGACCTTGCATTTCTCTCAGATTAATTAATCAAGGAGTCCAGAGCAAATCAATGAGGGCAGGAGGGAAGCTGAGGAGGGAGGGGGTGTCGCGGAGGCCACGCGCTGCCTGACCCACTTTGCTGGGCTGCGTCACCACTCCCTCGTGCCAGCGCTGCCACAGATGAGCCCTGCCTGCCCCATCCCTGCCATGGGGCTGGGCCCCTGCCGTGGGTGCAGCCCGTGACAGCACCGCGACGGCACTGCCAGCACTGCAGTGTCTGGCCCCGTGGCTCAGCCCACCAAAGCCCCCGTGCCCTGCGCTGCGCCGTGCCTCCAACACCACCTGAGCATGGCCGTGCACCCGGGGGCACTGGTACCCAGGTGAGAGCGCACGCCTGGGGGCACAGGGCCGGTGGTGGGAGCACCGTGGTGTCCTCGGCTGAGGTCTGCCATAGCCATGCCAATCGTTAACGGTGGTTTGGCTGCGACTGTTTTATCTCCAGCTCCCCAAGGAGAAGCATATTGAGATAATCCAGACACAATGATAGATGTATATCGGTGTCTTGTGTATGGATCTGGCTCAGCGTTTGTAATATTTTGTTGCTAAGGAAGTCCTCGTTTGTGGTGTGATAGAGGACCCCATGCCAAGTCATGGAAATTGATGTGCTCATAGTGGGAAACTTAATCACCAGAGGGTAAATGCCCACCTCGTTTTTCTCATGAAAGAGAAATGCAGTGCTTTGATTTTTGGCTCCAGTATAAACAGGGTGTGATTAAATATTGTTTCCCCTCTCTTGCTTGTCATTAATCAGGATATAGCTGTGAGCGCTGGGTGTGATGTGGGGACACTTGCTTTGATTCCACAAGTTCTTAAATGGTTTTGTTCTCTTTTCAATCCCATTAAAAATAGAAGGCAGTGTGTTTCAAAGTGCTCCTGATGGAGAGCTCCTCTGATCCAAGGGGCGTGCGCTTTCGCAGGGAAGGTGCTGTGCAGGCGGGCAAAGCCCCCAGCACCCGGCCACCCAGCGCCTTCCTGCCCCTCGCGCTGCCTCGAGGTGCTGCAGCGCACCCGTGGCGTCGGTGCATCCTCATGGCGCCGGCACAGCCTCAGGGCTGTGCCCATGCCGGCCCTTGCTGCTCTGTAAGGGAAAGCTCTGGCTCCACCTGCACTGTCCCAGCTGAGGGAATTAATTGGTGCTCAGCCCCTGTGGACAACGTGCTTCCCCCGCAGGGGTGCAGCCCTGGCCATGTTCCTGGGACCTCGCGGGGCTGGCATAATTGGCTGTCTTGTCCCACAGTGAGCAGAGCCTCTCGTTCAGACACATTTACTGCCCCTGAGCTCCCATGGGCTGGGCTGGGAGTTAACACCTGCAGCAGGGGCATCTCAGGCCAGGACAGACCTTTCTGGCACCTGGAGAGGCTTCACTCCCTGATGCAGTGAGGAAGAAGAAGGCAAGCCTTGCTCTAGCCAGCACCAGAGGGTGTGAGGACTGAGTCTGCATTACCCGATTCTCTACCCTCGGTGTGGATGGGGCAGTTTTATTTTTATTTTCTGCTCTAAAGCATACTTGCTCTAAGGCAAGGATAGGGTTATAAAGTTACAGATGAGCCAGGCTGAAGATGAGGCAACACTAGGAAAAAAGCTTTAAGAAAAAAATACTGGCCCGTGTTTGACTACAGATTCCTCATCTGGAGTTAAATGTGATTGTGAAGGTCTGTGAGCCAAAGAGATTTCTCGTTACTGGAGAACTAGCTCCTGCCCCTGTGGTCCCCAAGGAGCAATAATGAGATTTAACTGAAGCAGCCACCGCAGTGAGCCCAGAACTTCATGCACAGTGATGCAGTGACGAGGGGCAGCGGATGGTTACGGGGTCCCTGTCTGCTGCAGCGTGCAGATGAACTCTGCCGACTGCTTTATTTTGTGCAGTGCTGTTCGTACAACCTCCCCGAGGCACGAAGTGCGCACAGCCCCAGCAGGGCTGCCCAGAGCCCTCTGAAAGCAGGGGGGGCTCAGGCTCCTTCCAAAGGGTCTGAAGGATGCTGATGAGGCGAGGAGGAGCCAGCTGCCACCAGGTGCCAGGACGTGAGGGTCACCCTCGCCCTCCTGCTCCCTGTCCCTGCTGGGTGGGTGCGGGCTGGGGACGGAGCCTCGGCTGCTGTGCTGCTGGGCACTGGGCTGGGAGAGCCAGCTCGGCCCTGCCCACATCCAGTTATGTTCTTTGCAGCGTCAGTGACAGATACGTAAGGATTAAATTGAAGTAATCTCTGTAATCTACTCAGTGAGATTAGAACCTCTCCCTGCCCCCCTCCCGTTTTTATCCCTTTCATTCCAGGACTCCGCCAGCAGTGATTACAGCCTGGGGAAGCCATTTAGCTTTTAAGCACCCTTCCAGCCTGCTTAAAAATACATTCAGAATCAAATGAGTTTGTGCAGCAGGGCCATGGCTGGCTGCTCCGGCTGGGTGAGAGGCTGAGAATTAGGACCAAAGTAGCTCGAGTCAGAGTCAAAATTAAATTTATTGTTTCTGACCTTATTTGGAGTACAGTGCATTTACAAGTGATTAATGAGGCTTACAGCAGTTTCAGTCTCAGTCATGCTGCTTGGCACAGCCTTTTGGACTCTCCTGTCCTTGGTGAGACCCTGCATTTCAGAGCCTGGGAAGCTGCCTGCATGTGGTGAGTTTGGTGTTGGTGCTGCACCAGAAGGGAGCCTGCAGGAGCCAGGAGGGGCCTTTGGAAGTGGCACTGAGGCCAGGACAGCCAAAATGGAATTAGCCTGGGGGACCTGCTACCATCCCCATCCTCTGTGCCACCGGGCCCCTGAATCCCACTGGGGCTGCTGCCCATGGGCTTGGCGCAGCTGCGTTCCTCTCTCCTCTGCCTCTGGGCTGCAGAACCCCGCAATATCCTGTTCCATCTCCAAGTTCCCCATCCAGACAGGGAGAAGGGGGAGATGCTTGGAAGCAGCAGGCCATGTGGTGGAGGCTCCGTGCAGGCATTCAAGGACACTGCCAGCGCTGTGAGGCTGGAGCAGCTCGGCCCTGTCTGCCCCGTGGCACTGAACATCCCCTGTCCAGGTAGATGTACTGCTCAGCCATCAACTGCATCAGCACAAGAAAAGGTGGCAGTTTGTCAGCCTGGAATCAAAAGGTTGTTAATGACACATACATATTAGACACAGAAAACCGGATTAACAATGACACTTTGGCCCCGAGGGCTTTTTTTGGCTCTGGAAATAAATTCTAACCTTGATCTATTCTGCCTACAACCTGAAGACATCAAGGGTAGAATATCACCTTTAATCTTATTTGCTGTTTCCAGTATGCATTTTATTGCTTCCCTCTCTTCCTATAGGTTTTATGTGCTCCCAGCACACTTTCTTTGTGTATTTTGGTAATAACCTTCTATGATCTCTACATTGCTGCAGCCTTCTCTTTTGGCTTGCCCGTCAGCGACTCGTGCTTGGGATGAGCCCTGAAATGGGGCTCCTTCTTACCTGGTGCCGGTTTGTGGCCTCTTCTGCTAGGGGAAGATGGCAAGGAAAAGGGGCTGAGGGATGAGGCTGGGCTCCACATCCTTGCAGTGTGGTTTGAAATGCCCCACGAGTCCTGCCCCCATGATCCCGTGAGCTGGTGCTGCCCTGTGCAAGGGGACAGCAGGGGAGGGGAGGCATGCCATGGACTCTCCTGGGGCAGTCTGACACCCAGGGCCATGCAATGAAGGACAACCAGTATGGGAGAGACTGGGGAGGGACGGGACTTGGTATGGGAAGACTTAATGCAGGGCAAGGCAGAGCGGTCTTCAGCTGCTTTGGTAAATCCCACCACAACACGGGAGATCAGCGAGCCTGGGAGAAGTGAAGGAGGAAAGCTGAGAAAGATCACCTTGGAAAGACAGCCAGGAACAAAGCAGAGGTAAGGCGGAGAGCGAGCCACTAAAAGGGGCAAACAGATGGGGAAAAGAAGACAAAGGTGAAAGGCACAAGGCTGGCAGCCAACAGCAAGTGCCAGCTCAATTTGGAAAGGGGTAAAGGTGGGGAGGAAGGGCTGGGAGGCAGGACCTGCTCTGGCGCTCATGGTGCTCATCCCCCCAGTGCCACGCTGCGAGGCAGCAGGCGGGCAGCAGGGCATCTCCTGCAGCCATCAGGGCTCCGTCTCCCTGCCCACCAGGGCAGCTCCGCAGCACAGGGCCAGGGCTCCAGCCCCACCAGGGAGAGCAGGATTGGGGCTGACCAGCGGGGCTCCCACTTGCACAGGTGGCAGGGCGAGGGTGTGCTGAGAACACCAGAAAGCTGTTGTTTATGTGGAGCTCGGTGTAAACAGCAAACATGTCATGGAAAAAACATGCCCTGCAAAGATACAGAGACTGAAAGCAAAATTGTCAGCTTTACAAAACATTTCTCCCTTGCAAAGCAGAGAAACCTGGAGGTGTCTAGGCATCCACACCAGCTTTATTTATCCAGGCGCCTCTAATGTTCATGCCTAGGCAGTGTGTTTGCTGCCGAGGCTGGATCACCACGTGGAGGCAATAAAACGGCTAAAAATGGAAAAAGCAACTTTTCCACAGATTTCCTGTGGCAGTCTGTCATGGAGCAGAGCTGAGTGATTGATGCCTTCTGGCCCTGGAAAAGGAACCTGCCAGCACCCAGCCCCTCGGTTCCCTTGCTCCGTGCTCCTGTCCCGCTGCCATCTGCCCAGGCCAAGGTGCTGAAGCCAGGGCAGGGGCTCCATTGGTGCTCCCTCCTCGCTCAGAACAGCACCAGCTCAAGCGGAAGGTGCCCAGCCCAGAGAAGTACCAGACGTGGGTGGGTTTACACCAGCCAGGAATAACCCAACGTCTGTTGACTCCTTCAGGCTGACACGGGATGCACGCTGCTGTTTTCCACTGTGATCTGCACGGAGCTGCTGGTGTCCGAGCCTCTGCTCTGGCCCCTTCTCCCTGGCAGAAGCTGCTGTTGGACAGAGCACCAAACACGGCACACAGTGCCCCAAACGGAAAGCCCCTGTGGACCACTTCACCCTGCCAGGACGATGAGGTTGTTCCCACAAGGGACCAACCTCTTCCTATCATTCCAGAGCTCTCCTGATCCATCAGACACTTTGTTCCTCAAGTAACTATTTTTACACTGCCAGTGAGGTCCAATTTTGTTGCTCCCACACAAGCACAGGCAAAAGAGGCTGCAGAGGGCACTGCTTTTCAGCGGCCTTCTCTATCTTGTTACATCTGCACTGAGTTCCTGGGCGCTGCACAAGAGGAAACCTCATCCCCACCCTGCTGCCAGGGAGCTCGCAGTATCTTTGTTTCTGTTGGGCTGCCGCTTTTTGCCTGTCTTGTTCTATTACCGTCCTTCTTCCCAAGTAACAAGACAAGTAGTTTTCCGCAGCTGAACAAGCTTTCTGTGCTGAGAAAGCAGGGGCAGTGACTCTTAATGTTTAAGTGGTGCTGCACACAGTCTCTTGGCTTTAGCACGAGCAACCAAGCAGAAGCCTGAGCTGCCAGGGTGCGAGAGGAAAGGAAGCGTGTCAAGTGGAGGGAGCCAGAGGGCCGGGGATGAAGCCACAGTCTGCATCCATATCCTGCAACAACCGTGTGGTTTTCCTGGGTCATCCTGCTTTTAGGCCATCACAGTTTGTAGACTAAGCATCTCCAACCTGGCAGAGAAATGTAATTCTTGCGTCTTCTTCTTTCAGCTGACGGCTGCTCCTTCTGCCCTTGCTGAGGCCAGAAATCACTGCCGCCGTGCGGGGCGGCCCCTCCTCGCTCTTGTCCCCTCCCTCAGAGTGCATGCCGCGGGGCCGGGGCTGCTCAGGCGCCCGGGAAGGAGGCTCCCCGGGAGCTCGAAGGACACCTTGCTGGAGGGACACCTTGCCTCGCTGCCAACGCCTTACCCAGCCTGCTGCCGGCTCTGCCCGCGCCTTGTGTTCCCGCAGCTTCGAGCCCAGTCTTCCCGGCTCCCGAACCGGTGGCTCCTCGCTCCGGGCCCACCGCGACCCAGCGCCGAGCCGTGCTCCCGGCCCGGGGCCCTGTGCAGACGGCCGGCCCTGCCCCGGGCCAGCCTCCAGCCGCCGAGGCGCGGTGGCTCCCTGTCCCTGCTCCTCCCGGCTCTGCCGGCGGGAGGACGGGACTGAAAGGGGGGCGCGGCGCTGTGGGTCCCCCCGGTGCCGGGGTCCAGCGGCTCGCACCGGGAGCGCGGCCGCTCCGCGCCCGGGCAGGGCAGGGCAGAGCCGGCGGGGCGGGACGTCCGCGGGCAGCCCCCGGCGCCGCTCCGGGTCCCGACGCGGCGGGAGAGCGAGGCCGGTCCCGGCCCCGGCTCCGGCCCCGGCCCCGCCGAGCGATCGCGGGGGCTCCGGGCGGCGCTGACGTCAGGCGGCCCCTTAAATAGCAGCGCCGCCGC